>NC_043749.1:1412500-1692500 GCF_902148845.1 Salarias fasciatus | reverse complement strand
TCGATAGACAATTTGAGGGGCTTTTCACTACCTGTGTGTTTGAACTCTGTTTGATATGAAAGTAATTCAGCAACAAGAGGTGGAACACTGAGAATATCTATCAAGTGACATTTCTGCTCCAAACAAGGTGTTATGATGATTTGATTGCTGGAAAAAACTGATCCAAAACCAAAGAGTTGACATGAAAAGAGAGTTTATTTTGTCAAAGCTGGAAGAAAATCATATGAAAGAAGATGAATATTGATGAAGAGAGTTTGGTTTGATGATAGAAGAAAGTGAAAGAGTGAATGACAGAGGTGAGATGAGTGTGAGAGTCAAAGCAGTGTGAGAGTCCCAGTGAGTCCGGTCAGGACTGGGAACACTGGTCTCTCCTCAGTGTCTCTCTGAGGGGAGTCTGGGAGCCCTGGGTGGCCTCACAGGTCACAGAGCCCACCTTCCTCCACTGGTCTGCAGGGAGCCTCAGGGTGCTGCTCCAGCTGTAGAGGCCGTCCTTCTGCAGCACCCCGGGGCTCCTGCTCTCCTCCCAGCTGCTGCTGCTGCTGCTGTCCTCCACCTTCCAGCTCAGACTCCAGCCTGAGGGGAAGCCCTTGTTGGCCAGGCACATGAGCGTGGCCTTCCCCTGCTGCAGCTCCTCTCTGGAGGGGGGCAGCACCGTCAGGGTGGGGGGCCTGTCACCTAGGAGACACCAATCAGATGAGAGGACAGGGAGCAGCCAGCTGTCAATCAAACAGCACACACCTGGACAGCTTCAGTGGGACACACATCATTTTGTCCTTCAACAAGTTGCTGCCAGATGCTTTTTCTGCTCCAGCAGTCACTCACTCACACATTGTTTCACTTCCCTTTAAGAAGCCTCTCATGCACATCAGCACAGAGAGAATCATCCAACAGTTTGACCTGCAACACCTCAAACTACACTGGAAGGAACACAAGCACATGTCTCAACCTTTACTGGCAAAGATTTGCATCAACGTGATCAGAAAGTTACACTTTATAACTTATGAGAGGAAAATTTAACGAAATGAGCTTCACATTACGATTAATTCTTCAATTTAATTGAGAGCAAAATATGAAACAGGAGTCGATAAAGATGTTAGTAAATTGACCTGAATATTAAATGAGTAACAGGAAGAGAATGTAGAAACATTATATAGCACTAAAAATAAATCCAGCTTTGATGAAGAGACTCTAAATAAAACTAGAAGAATAAAGCCTGCACACATTACAACACAAACACATTTCAAACAGTGAACATGTCAACTAAAACTCAGTCCAAAGACAGACCAGTGCACCAAAACTGTCAATAAAAACACAGGTCAGCCTAAAAACACATTCAACATGAGACTGGTAGAGTTAAAACAGTGTGTTACACAGCCATCAGTCTCTGAATGAATACATTTATATTGTAACATCTTTTCTTATTTGTAATTTAATCGTGAAGCAATTTCAATCTGGTGTAAATTTCTAAATTAAACATTTTTCCTGGTGATAAAATCAAAGTGGAACAGATCTGAGCTCCACTACATGAAATCAATTGATATTAAAACTTGATCATCATCAGTGAAATAAAGAAAAACACATCTTTCGCATCTCAAGTCATTTAAAAAAGGTTTAATGTATGAATTTGAGACATTCAGCTGTCAGTATTAAAAGTAGAATCAACTTACTTCCAACATCCAGTCTGGTTCCTCCACCGAACGTGTACCACAGTGATACAAACTCATTGAGCCGCTGTACAAAAACCTCTGACTGTAGAGAGACACCACTCTCTGACTGTGAAACAAACAAACTCTGCAAAACTACTTTTACTTCCTGATTCACACTCATCACAGAATAATAATTCTTTTACTGACGATTTCTATTTAAAATGTATATTTAGAGATAATTTTTTTTGTTAATATATTTTCTGTTTTTAAAACTGTTTCTGTTGGAATATATTTCTGTAGGAATTTGACAAAAACATGAGAAACACATGCAATGATTTTTAAATAAGGTTTATCAAAAAAAAAGAACACTATTTTCCTGAATATTCCCTGTATGACCCTATATTCCTTATTTGACTGCAAATCGAAAATGGTTTATTAAAGTGATCCAAGTCCCTGTTGGAGTCAGTCAGAGCATTTCCATAGAGAGCCTCTTTGCATCAGCAGCACCATGCTCCAGTGCTCTGGGAGAGTTTATAGTCCTGACAGTTGAAGACTGGATGACTGACAGCTGTCCTTCAGGACAACAGAAGACAGAGAAATCCTCCTCATCACAAACATGAGTGTGATCTGTGTCCTCATCTGGACTCTCCTCTGCTGCTGCTTCACAGGTAAAGTCCAGAGAATCCAACTCCTCTCCTCTATGAACATCCGTCCCTCTGAAATGAAGCCCACAAAACCATGAGGCTGCTTTCTCTTTCTGTCTGTGTCTCCTCAGAGTCCAGAGGCCAGGTCACAGTGACTCAGTCTGCAGCAGTCAGCTCTGCTGTGGGACAAACCGTCACCATCACATGTAGGACCAGTCAGAATGTCTATGTTTATGACAATACGAAGCACAATTTAGCCTGGTACCAACAGAAAGATGGACAATCTCCTAAAAGGCTCATTTACTGGAGCAACTATCGAGATTCAGGGACTCCAGATCGTTTTACAGGCAGTGGATCAAACTCCGACTTCACTCTGACCATCAGTGGAGTTCAAGCTGAAGATGCTGCAGTTTATTACTGTCAGAGTGAGCACAATATCAACAGTCAGTGGGTGTTCACACAGTGAAAAACCGTCTTACAAAAACCTCCCTCAGTCAAACTGAACAGAAACTGAAGTGACTGCTGCTCACTGATACACTTCACTGAACACACACACACACACACACACACACACACACACACACACACACACACACACACACACACACAGCCTTCGTTTTCGAATGATCCTTTAGAAGCCACGTTTTTTCTGAACCTTTGAAGTTTTCCTCCCACAGCTTCTTTGAGAACCTTCATGACTTTTCGTCCACAGCTGAGCTCCAACCTCACCCCACCATAACAATGTGATATTACCATCATTACTAAAATACGACATGTTTCATTCAAGAAATGCAAAAAAGGCAGGTGGTAAACAATTCCATCAGACTCTTGCGTGTTGCTGCAGTGTTGACAAAGCTTTTTGCTTCGTGAGGCCAACATTTCCTGTAAATATTTGTGAATTATTTTTGATATTTGATGAATTTCTTTATACAGGTTGTTCCACAGTTTAACCCCACACAAAATAACACAGACTGTATTTAACGTAGTGTTCACTTAAAACATAGCCGTTTCTGAAAATAAACTCTTTGTTCATGTTAACCTGGAATAAGTTATTTTTTTATTCATACATTATATGAATGATTTTGCATTCCACCAGGTGAGCAGACTTCATGTTCTCCATTGCAGCAAAAGAGGATTGTTGTGTTCCTGATAGTCAACATTGTTGACAAGTGTTATTGCTCTTTTTTGCAGGATTAAACGTCTTTGTCATGATCTTGTAAATATGTTTTCCCATACCTCTACACAGGAAGATAAATAAGGGGTAACACTTTACTTTAAGCACCCGGTATAACACATTATAATTATATATAACACTCATACATGATCACAATGCTTTATAACTCACTATACAGCACTGTACAGCATAGGATTAGGGTTAGGGTTAGGGTGAAGTCCTGGCATTGTGATCATCTGTGAAAGTTTATAACTATAGCTACACATATTATAATGGCATTATAATGCTTTATAAATGTACTTATAATGTGTTATACAGGGGGGCTTCAAATAAAGTGTTACCAAATAAGGTACCAGTTATGAAATGGAAAGTGATTTTTGATCCACTGTCTTTTACTTTGACCAGCATGCAAGCACAGAACTGCCACAACAAAGGAATGCTTTTCTGAGCTGCATCTCATTATAACGAGATACTTTTCTCATTTTAACAAGACAATTTTCTTGTGAAGGTTTCTTGCTTTGTGACTTCAAATTAAGTTCAGACTCCATCATCAATAAGTCTTTCATGAAACATCAAAAGCACTCAAACAACACCTCTTTTCCATCGCTGTGAAGTTGACAATATGCTACAAATTCATTTTAATCAAAAGTAGCCTTCTTTCGAGCAGTAGAAAAAACACTGAGGTAGGGATGTGCGAGCACCAATGCCAGGTATCTGTATCAGGCCGATACTGGCCTTATTTCAAAGTATCGAGTACTCATGAAGGCTACCGATACCAGGCGCCGATACTGAAGGCAAGAAAATCCCACACGTAGTAAGCCCTCCTCACCAGCAGATGGCTGTAGTGCAACCGAATGGGATGCAAGCTTCCTTTAAACATGAACGAGGAAGAAGCCCTCCTCTCTGGGAGCAGTGTTGCCAACTTAGTGACTTTGTCGCTAAATTTAGCGAGTTTTCAGACCCCTCTAGCGACTTTTTTTCAAAAAAGCGACTGGCGACAAATCTAGCGACTTTTTCTGGTGCTCTGGAGACGTGACAGGACGTCTCGTTGCTGTCCTCAATGAGCAGCGGGTGCTGCCGTGAGCCCCTCCCCCGTCCCAAAGCGCTCCCTGCTGCAGTCAGAGCAGAGCGGAGACCACTCGGCCTCCACACTTCAAATGAATCGAGCGTGCGCAAATCCGCCGCTGCTCCCGTCTTGGGTCACAGAGCGGGATGGACATGTTAGATGTTTCTTCACTGTCACACTTTTGTCAGTTCATTTGTAGTTCTAAACATATTTAGGCTGTTTTTAGCTCACTTTTTGCTTCTCCCACGACGTTATTCCTCTCTCCTACAGCGTCCATTACAATTACATGCAAATGGGCAATTATGCAAATTAGGTGATGACGTCATCTGGGGACTTCTAGTGACTTTTAAGGCAGCAAATAGCGACTTCTCTTACTGGGGAGTTGGCAACACTGTCTGGGAGTTGGCGCTGACAGGCGCTGGTCTACACTGCAGCGGCTTGACGTCTCCATGTCCGTCACATCCAGTGCAGAGACGACAGGAATGAATCCGTGAGAACGGCTGCTCGTCTCACTAAAACGTCGCCGGTGTTGAAATTTTTTTATGCAATCGAAAACGAGCAAAGCTTTGCAGAATGTAAACTCTGCAATGCTAAAAATGCTAGAGGAGGCGCGCGATCTTGTTCATTTACCACTAGTAATTTCTTGAAACACCTCAGAGCGAAACATGTGGACGAGAGGCTGACGCTGTTGTGCTGGGAAAAAAATTAATAAATTCCTGCAGCCAACTTGGCGGCAAACTCTGCAGAAGACCGAGAAACTGAAGAGCACCGATCAGAGAGCAGTACAAATAACATGAGCAACTCTTAGAGCAACTCTTTAAACTCAGGGGTTGTTCTATCTTTGACTTTAGTTCATAAAAAATCATGAAAATGAGTACATTTAAAAACTTGATTTCGACGTGAGCACAGGTAAAACCTGCATAGCATTGCTGCTTGACGCACTTCCGCCAGTGCCATTTGGACAGCTGCAGGGTCGTCAGCCGGGAGCCACCCTTCATGTAAAGTGTAAAACTCAGAGAAAACGGTTTCATCTTGCACTTTCGTTCATTAAAAAAAAAAACGCTAAAATAAGTTCATTGAAAAAAGTGTATAATTTAGAGTTGTTTGTTTGCATCTTGTACTTCAGTTCATTAAAAAAAACTTGAAATTTAGGCATTGTTTTATCTTGCACTTAATTTCATTTAAAAAAGTGTAAAACTAAAGAGTTGTTTGTTTTATTTTTCAGACTATTATTTTGGACTTAAACATAGTAGCTGTGCTGCCTTTGTTTTAGAAATAAAAGTCATTTTTCCAAAATGATCTGTCATTGCATTATTTCAAATGTTATGTATCAAAAGTATCGGTATGAGTATCGGTATCGGTGAGTACTGAAGATGACGTACTCGTACTTGGTATCGGTCTGAAAAAAAGTGGGATCGACATCCCTACACTGAGGCCATTGCTCAGGGACCGACGACAGAATGCAAAACAGCTTTAACAGCGAAGACAGATGAAACTTGTTAGTCAAGGATGTGTGAGGCATGCAAATGGGTTTGACTAATTTACAGGGCTAATGGACCAGTGGACCAACCTCCAGGCTTGAAGGACATCAGTGTTGTGACAAGAAAAATCAGTGATTATCTGGAGTCAGGAGATCAAGTCAGAACACACAAACTGTATTAGAGAAACAGCAAACAAAAGGAAACTTAACAGAAGGCATCTCTGGGAAAAAAAAAAAAGAAGAAAAAATACATCCACAAAGTCACAATAAAGGCAGGTTGTCTGAAGCAACGTGCCGAAGTTCAATATTCACTTGTAATTTTCCTCTTAGTTGAACAGGGATCCTTTGACAAAGTTCACTCAAGCTCAATAAAGTTCCAAAAAGAGTTGAACAAAGTTCCTTTGAGTCTACTAGTCAAAAATCTCAGTCCAGTTTCGGTCAGAGTGTCTCTTGGTCGCACAGTAAAGGTCAACGTCTGGTCAGTGTCAAGGTTCCAAAGTCAGGAGTTTAAAGTCAGGGGTTCTGAGATCCAAACACACGGCAGCGATTCACAGGTGGAGACCAGGAACTCATTGTTACTTTAAATCACTTCACCTCAAGTGGACTGTTTGTAACCCATTAAATGATTTCCTCAACTTCTATTTAACCATGAATTATGATTCTGAATTTTAACTTTGAAATCTGTTACTTTGATTTAAAAATCAGGAACTATAAAACTTCATAAGTAAAAACGCTCTTTACAACATTCACTTTTCAGTTAGTACAACACTTTTCTTCATATGAAAACATTTGGAATCATTTTTACTGATGAATTGACAATTTGTAAAGGACAGTCAAACTATGCAACGCACCCCGGTACTCCTGGCACTTGAACAGCAAATTGCAAGAAGAAAAAAGCAGAAAAACCAAATGAAGTCACATTTTAAATTATAGATTTAAAATGACATGAAATAACCAGGAGTGCACAGAAGTGCTCCACTGGTGAGCATGCACACTTAAACAAAATAAATGCGCGCCAGATCAGATACTGTAACACACGTTTGTGTACGGAGCATCCAAAAACAAACTGAATGAAATAAGCTGGCTCCAGATAAATTACACTGTGGCAGATCAGTCCCGCACCTTTTTTAAAGGAACAAAGAACTTTAGGCATTTGATAAACACGCCAAAGCAGAGAACATCAGAAAGAGGTTCAGGCCACTGAAAATAGGCGCAGCGGGAACCAGACAGCCAGAGGAGGCTTGACAGCTTCCAAGAAAAACTGAGTGAAGATCAGCATCAGGCGCTCTGCAGCGTGTTCCTGTTGGCTTCCGCAAAGCTAAACATGGCCGTCCAATGTCATCGCATGAGGAGGATTTTCCCTTCTCAAGAGGCTTGGAGTGAACGTCGGGACATCTTATCATTCACCAGGAGGGAGCCGGATCATGGAGAGCAGCACTCAGACCGTTCCTTCAGAACTGATTGAAAAACTGCAAGCAGCTGAATTTTCGGTTTTGCTCTTTGATGTTCCAGAGATAAAACAAAAATGGAGCAGGAAATTGTACACATCATTTCAGTGTCGGGCAGCGGAGAATTCAGCTCAGATTCATGAGAATTCACTTCAGATTCATGAGTCATTCATTCAATCAATTGTTAAATTGATCAGCTTTTACTCACAGAAAGGGGGAGCAAAACACAAGGCAAAACTAAAGCAGATATCTGAGGAGAAAGGTATTCCTTTAATCAAATTTGGAAAGTTTCACAACATCAGAAGGGCTGCGTGGAGACAGGATGCGCTGTTGAAGATATGGAGAATGTTTCTCGCCATTCAGATTGAAGCGACAACAAGTAATGAGAGCGTAGCCTCAAGCGAATCTGCATGGAGCGTTTTCTCTGTTTCCCTGTCAACATGCTTGACATTGGGAATATTTCACAGTTCACCTCCCTCAGGTTTCAGAGAGACAATCTGACTGTTGATGAACGCAGAAATGAGCTCATGACTGCACTTTGTTCAGTTGACACTCCTGATGGACAGTGAGGGCGAGTCCAGGAAGGAGTCTGAGCCACATGATCAAGCTGATCGGGACAAGAATGATCTGTTGAAAGATCTGATTCAAGAGCTTGAAATTATGTGATCACTTCTTGATCTTTGATTGTCCTACCTGGCCTCTTGAAATGAAAAACCTGCACGGGTTTGGCAACAAAACGCTGAGTGAAGTTCTTGAAAAATGTGAGGCCAGCATGTCTGTTGACAGAGATATAAATCACGAAAAACCTTCATCATTCCATTACATTCCTGTGACATTTTTTTACATGGCCACTACGGGGTGCTTGATGTTAAAACGCACCCCATGGTCATAATTTGAGGCATGATTAATGACTGTGGTGGTTTTTTTCACGAGGAGAGACTCCCCTGTTGGAGTCAGTCAGAGCATTTCCATAGAGAGCCACTTTGCATCAGCAGCACCATGCTCCAGTGCTCTGGGAGAGTTTATAGTCCTGACAGTTGAAGACTGGATGACTGACAGCTGTCCTTCAGGACAACAGAAGACAGAGAAATCCTCCTCATCACAAACATGAGTGTGATCTGCGTCCTCATCTGGACTCTCCTCTGCTGCTGCTTCACAGGTAAAGTCCAGAGAATCCAACTCCTCTCCTCTATGAACATCCGTCCCTCTGAAATGAAGCCCACAAAACCATGAGGCTGCTTTCTCTTTCTGTCTGTGTCTCCTCAGAGTCCAGAGGCCAGGTCACAGTGACTCAGTCTGCAGCAGTCAGCTCTGCTGTGGGACAAACCGTCACCATCACATGTCGGACCAGTCAGAATGTCTACAACTCTGACTTTTTAGCCTGGTACCAACAGAAAGATGGACAACCTCCTGAAGAGCTCATTTACAGAGCCAGCACTCGAGCATCAGGGACTCCAGGTCGTTTTACAGGCAGTGGATCAAACTCTGACTTCACTCTGACCATCAGAGGAGTTCAAGCTGAAGATGCTGCAGTTTATTACTGTCAGAGTGCTCACAGTATCAATAGTCAGAGTGTGTTCACACAGTGAAAAACCGTCGTACAAAAACCTCCCTCAGTCAGACTGAACAGAAACTGAACTGACTGCTGCTGACTGATACACTTCACTGAACACAGACACACACACACACACACACACACACACACACACACACACACACACACACACACACACACACGCACACATGTTTGTACTTATATCGTTGTGAGGACACTCATTGACATAGTGCATTTCCTAGCCCCTTACCCCAACCCGAACCATCAAAAATAAATGCCTAACCCGACCTATGCCCTAAACCTAACCAAAACCCAATTGTAACCCTAAATCAAAAACCAAGTCTGAACCCTCAAAAAGGTCTAAAAAGACCCTTTGAAAGGTGAGGAACAGCAAGAATGTCCTCACTTTGCAAAAATGTCCTCAGTCTGTTGGTGAAAAACGAATTTTGGTCCTTACTTTTGGGTATGTACAAGAACACACACACACACACACACACACACACACACACAAATACAGTTATTCCACATAAACTGAACATATTCATATCAAGATGAGTATATTTAAAAAGATCAGATGTTTCAGCAGAAGAGGTCATAATAATCACAATTAACATGACGAGAAGCAACATTTTTGAAAGTCTTTTTAATGAACTGAACACTGATGGAGTACAAAATTTTTTCATCACTGAAATTTTAAGATTTGACCGAAAGTGAGATTAACTTATTTGGTTTTCATTTCCCAATAATAATTTAGAAATCATTAAATGTACATCACTTTTTTTTTCTGTTTTTCATCCTGGAAATAGTTCACAACAGCTTCAGTGAGTCTGCAGTGCAGGAACCAAGTCCAAAAATCTCAGAAGCCTCACACACAAGGAGTCCCTTCACACACTGAGACACAGGTGAAAGACATCAGGACGGAGAGCAGCATTCAGACATGAGTGAGGAAGGCTGCAGCTTGGCAGCTGAAACATGTCAAGGTAGGCAAAATATCCTCTGGCCTGTGTATATGAATCCAAACATGAATACAAAAAAAGGCCTAATGAACCTTATCGGACTATTCAGACATGAGGATGAGCAGAGGAGCCTGAAACACAGAGGCGTAATTTACGCAGGGTTGGTGGGTTATGAAAACCCACGGGCCCTCTTGTGGTGAAATCCACTGCTGAGGATTTTTGTTTCTTTGTTTAAAGGTGCATTAAGGAGTTTTACAACCTTAAAAATATTTATTTTCCATCATAAATATGTTACACATTTTTAATGATGTGTACAATGTGCCCTGACATATTCATTACAAGAACCTCTAACAGCGCAAAATTGTCACTTGAAAGTTGCAGTGCCGGTCCAGCACCAGCATTTTTTGGGGGAGAATTTGAAAGGAATGACGTAATGCGCGCTCCGGCTGGCGAGGTTTCATTTTGTCCGCCATTACTCTGCCAGATGCTTAGTGAGCAACAACTGAGCAGGAGCTTCCAGAAAGTAAGAAAAGACTGGCTTCTAGCACTGCCACAGCTCCACACAGACTCCACCAGGGAGAAGAAACTTAAATCTTACTTGAGCGCTTCTAAACGAGTGAAGACGGAGTTCCCCTCTTCCGTGCACGCAAGCCACAGGGACGAGTTTTTCACTAAGCTGCATTACGCCCAAGGCCTGCAGGGGGCGCTGTTTCGCATAAAACGTGTAAACTCCTTAAGGCACCTTTAAATCCGAGTCGGAATGAGTGCAGCAGCTGCTTCTCTCCGGCCAGAGGCGCCGCTGCACATAGGGCCCCGAGCTGGAGGGGGCCCCGACAGACGGCGGATATCAGCAACACAACTTGAAATCCCCCGTGTAATTTACACTGACACGTCGGGAACCTACCTAATGGGGCCATGACTGCATTTGCACTTCATGCCACTAGGCGTGCTGTTTGCATGTTCAACCTTATTTTACACAGACACCACAGAAGAAGAAGGGCCCCTGAAGTGCAGGCTCTCTCGGCATGTTGTGAGAAAAAGCCAGTAGGATATGGTGATATGTCAAATGATGCATGCACCGTTTTTTCAGTAAAAGAGACAAACTGAAAGATTGTTTATGCACATTTTATTTACTTAGTAGCAGTTAAGCTGTATCACAAGTAGTTCCTGTACTCAAAAGACCTGATTCCTTGCGGATAGAACATGCGCAATATCATTATTATTATTATTATTATTATTATTTACTGCACTTTTTTGGCTTTTTTTATGTCCTCTATTCTTGTGTGCAATGCGGCGTGCCAAACATACGGGCCCCTTTGACACATATGAAAACCAATGTGGAATACATCCCAGTTACGCCACTACTGAAACAAGAGAGAGTCAGATTACCACCAAAACACACGAGACAAGAAAAGAACCATGACATGCAGGTGTCAGGACCTTTTATAACTTCACCAGAAGAAAAGCAGGGTCATTGTTTTCAGCAAAAAAGGAGAAATGTCAAAGGTCAATGATTATCTTGACTCCATGTCAGTGAAGACATTAAATCAAGGCAGAAATCTGAGTTTAACTTTTGATTCAGAAATGAAATTCAGGAAGAACATTAAGACAATAAAATCATCTCATTATCATCTGAAATAATATGAAAAGAATTAAAGGATTTCTGACCAAACAAGATTCAGAAAAGCTTGTTCATGCATTTATTTTCAGTAGACTGGATTATTGTAATGCTGTGTTTACAGGTCTCAGGTAAAACTCTGTCAGGCAGCTACAGCTCATCCAGAATGCTGCAACCAGAGTCCTCACAACACAAAGAGGGTGAAGCACATCACACCTGAGCTCCAGGCTCTGCACTGACTTCCTGAGAGTTCAAGCATTGACATCAAAATCTGACTTCTTGAGGAAAGTTCCTCTGCTCCTCACCTGTAGAACAAACTTCCTGAATGCCTAAGGACTGCTGACACACTCGGCTCTTTTAAAGGAATACTCCGAAGATTTTGGACCCACGCCCTATCCCGATCATTTACAAGTGAGATAAGCTCATAAATACCTTTTTTGTGTCCGTTAGTCCAGTGCCTGGCTCCCAGCTGTTAGCATCGTAGTTAGGTTAGCTCAACTAAGGCAGGTGAAGTGGAGCCACAGCCAGACTGAGAAAGTGGACAAAATACTCCTTCCAGTGGTCTAGGGGATGGCGTATTAGCACGTGAAGTAAATCCGAATGGTTATAAAACTTTTTAAAAGACGTGTTTTCTTTTCAATCCCTTAAAATAACGTTTTGATCCACACAGACCTGCGCATGTGCAGTGCTCCGCGGAAGGATATACCGGAGCACAGCAGTAGAAGCATAGACTCAGCCGCTGTGCGCCTGGTATATCCTTCCGCAGCGCACTATGCTTGTGCAGATCTGTGTGTGTCAAAACGCTATTTTAAGGGATTGAAAAGAAAACACGTCTTTTAAAAAGTTTTATAACCATTCAGATTTACTTCACGTGCTAATACGCCATCCTCTGCACTACTGGAAGGAGGATTTTGTCCACTTTCTCAGTCTGGCTCTGTCTCCACTTCACCTGCCTTAGTTGAGCTAAGCTAACTACGATGCTAACAGCTGTTGGCCAGGCACTGGACGAACAGACACAAAAAAGGTATTTATGAGCTTATCTCACTTTGTAAATGATAGGGATAGGGCGTGGGTCCAAAATCTTCGGAGTATTCTTTTAAATCAAGGTTTAAAACATTGTTGTTTCTACAGACTTTCTAATGAACTTCAGACTTCATTGATTTCGATAAAATTGCACTGGGAAATCAATATACCATATTTCCCGCAATATAAGGCGCACGTAAAAGCCTGTAATTTTCTCAAAATCCAACAGAGCGCCTCATAATTCGATGCGCCTTTTTTGCGGGAATTACGGTAATCACCCTGATCACATGAGCAAACAACCCCTGCTTGCTAAGCTGCTCAGCTAGCTAGTTCAAACAGAAGCTTCAGGCACATTCTCCACCTCGAACCTGTCAGTCACCATAATCACTCAATTGTCCTCCACTCTCCCAACCGCGGGGCACGGCACGTGGCTGCACAGCCGGCCGACGTGGGAAGTGGCTGGACGCCGGGCGGCAGCCTGCACGCTGCGACTCCGACAACAGGTGGCCCCCGCCCGGCAGCCAACCAGCCGGGATGCCGGAGCGGCTGGTCGGTGGGGCACTTCACTCAGGAGACCGCAGCTGGCTGAACCCCGGTGACCGAGCGAGTTAGACCAGTCGTGGCCACGCTCTGAGCTGCATATCCGTGAAGAGGAGCGATCCTCAGTCAAACTCGCTCTGATATGTCGCTTTGCTCACACATTTCAACCGAGAATGTAACCACCTAGACTGCCAATATGTATTTCGCTCATACTATTCTATACATCCTATGCACCTTAAAATGTGGTGCACCCCACATATGAATTTTTTTTTTAATAAAAGCCATTCATTGACTGTGCGCCTATTAATCCAGTGAGCCTTATAGTCCCAAAATCACGGTAGGATCAACTGAGCCTTATTTCAGAATTCTGAACTATTTATTTTAATGTTTAGCTGCTTTTACAGCTGAACAACTATTTTAAATTTCTGCTGTTGGTTGTCTTTTTCATCAGAATAATCACATCTATAGTCAGTTTGAGGGCCATTTCACTGACTGACTGTGTGTTCACTCCTGGACGTCAGCCCCTCGTCTTCACGTCTATTGATGTAGAGAAGGGAATGTTTCCCTGGCGGCCGACCACTGGCGTCCTGGAGGTTCACTGAAATCTACCCAAACATCACCAACCACTGTGACAAATGTCAAGATAGATCAGAACAACTGTTCTGAGTCTCTGCTGGTCATCATTTTATTCTTCTTTTTTATTTGTTTGATATGAAAGTAATTCAGCAACAAGAGGTGGAATACTGACAAAATCTATCAAGTGACATTTCTGCCCCAAACAAGGTGTTATGATGATTTGATTGCTGGAAAAAAAACTCATCCAAGACCAAAGAGTTGACATGAAAAGAGTGTTTATTTTGTCAGAGCTGGAAGAAAATCATGATGAAAGAAGATGAATATTGATGAAGAGAGTTTGGTTTGATGATAGAAGAAAGTGAAAGAGAGTGAATGACAGAGGTGAGATGAGTGTGAGAGTCAAAGCAGTGTGAGAGTCCCAGTGAGTCCGGTCAGGACTGGGAACACTGGTCTCTCCTCAGTGTCTCTCTGAGGGGAGTCTGGGAGCCCTGGGTGGCCTCACAGGTCACAGAGCCCACCTTCCTCCACTGGTCTGCAGGGAGCCTCAGGGTGCTGCTCCAGCTGTAGAGGCCGTCCTTCTGCAGCACCCCGGGGCTCCTGCTCTCCTCCCAGCTGCTGCTGCTGCTGCTGTCCTCCACCTTCCAGCTCAGACTCCAGCCTGAGGGGAAGCCCTTGTTGGCCAGGCACATGAGCGTGGCCTTCCCCTGCTGCAGCTCCTCTCTGGAGGGGGGCAGCACCGTCAGGGTGGGGGGCCTGTCACCTAGGAGACACCAATCAGATGAGAGGACAGGGAGCAGCCAGCTGTCAATCAAACAGCACACACCTGGACAGCTTCAGTGGGACACACATAATTTTGTCCTTCAACAAGTTGCTGCCAGAAGCTTTTTCTGCTCCAGCAGTCACTCACTCACACATTGTTTCACTTCCCTTTAAGAAGCCTCTCATGCACATCAGCACAGAGAATCATCCAACAGTTTGACCTGAAACACCTCAAACTACACTGGAAGGAACACAAGCACATGTCTCAACCTTTACTGGCAAAGATTTGCATGAACGTTATCAGAAAGTTACACTTTATAACTTATGAGAGGAAACTTTCACGAAATGAGCTTCACATTACGATTAATTCTTCAATTTATTTGAGAGCAAAATACTAAACAGGAGTCGATAAACATGTTAGTAAATTGACCTGAATATTAAATGAGTAACAGAAAGAGAATGTAGAAACATTATATAGCACTAAAAATAAATCCAGCTTTGATGAAGAGACTCTAAATAAAACCAGAAGAATAAAGCCTGCACACATTACAACACAAACACATTTCAAACAGTGGACATGTCAACTAAAACTCAGTCCAAAGACAGACCAGTGCACCAAAACTGTCAATAAATACACAGGTCAGTCTAAAAACACATTCAACATGAGACTGGTAGAGTTAAAACAGGGTGTTACACACATTTATTCAGTCTCTGAATGAATACATTTATTTTGTAACATCTTTTCTTATTTGTAATTTAATCGTGAAGCAATTTCAATCTGGTGTAAATTTCTAAATTAAACATTTTTCCTGGTGATAAAATCAAAGTGGAACAGATCTGAGCTCCACTACATGAAATCAATTGACATTAAAACTTGATCATCATCAGTGAAATAAAGAAAAACACATCTTTCGCATCTCAAGTCATTTAAAAAAGGTTTAATGTATGAATTTGAAACATTCAGCTGTCAGTATTAAAAGTAGAATCAACTTACTTCCAACATCCAGTCTGGTTCCTCCACCGAACGTGTACCACAGTGATACAAACTCATTGAGCCGCTGTACAAAAACCTCTGACTGTAGAGAGACACCACTCTGACTGTGAAACAAACAAACTCTGCAAAACTGGTTTTACTTCCTGATTCACACTCATCACAGAATAATAATTCTTTTACTGACGATTTCTATTTAAAATGTATATTTAGAGATAATTTTTTTTTGTTAATATATTTTCTGTTTTTAAAACTGTTTCTGCTGGAATATATTTCTGTAGGAATTTGACAAAAACATGAGAAACACATGCAATGATTTTTAAATAAGGTTTATCAAAAAAAAAGAACACTATTTTCATGAATATTCCCTGTATGACCCTATATTCCTTATTTGACTGCAAATCGAAAATGGTTTATTAAACTGATCCAAGTCCCTGTTGGAGTCAGTCAGAGCATTTCCATAGAGAGCCACTTTGCATCAGCAGCACCATGCTCCAGTGCTCTGGGAGAGTTTATAGTCCTGACAGTTGAAGACTGGATGACTGACAGCTGTCCTTCAGGACAACAGAAGACAGAGAAATCCTCCTCATCACAAACATGAGTGTGATCTGCGTCCTCATCTGGACTCTCCTCTGCTGCTGCTTCACAGGTAAAGTCCAGAGAATCCAACTCCTCTCCTCTATGAACATCCGTCCCTCTGAAATGAAGCCCACAAAACCATGAGGCTGCTTTCTCTTTCTGTCTGTGTCTCCTCAGAGTCCAGAGGCCAGGTCACAGTGACTGAAGGCCTCAGTATACTTCCCCGTCGCCGCTACGTCGTTCCTACGACGTAGACGTCGTAGCACTACGACGGGCTACGTCGGGCTACGTCGGGGCTTGACGTGCGCCTCCCGAAAATTGTGACTTCGCGTCGTTTCGACGCGTGGTGACGTGAACGTCGAGGTCTGTGATTGGTCCGCTTTCGCGTTGTTTATAGAATAAAGTAGAACTCACCCGGAAAACTTTTCTGGCCCGAACAGTGCTTCGGGAGAAATATAGATCCAAAATTGAGCGACGCACATCCCTATACTGTTAGCAGTGTTAGCACTGTTAGCAGACGGGGCTATGTGTATAGCCGCTCCGAAAACGGCTTTAATCGTCCAAAAGCTCATTAGTTTCACCAATATTTCATCACGGTCCGCTCAGCCTCTCCTCCACGACAGCTCGGTGTCGCCAGATATGTCATATATGCAGATATATGTTCGGTAAATGCACGCGTGTCTAGATATCTATTTCTATAGATCTATGTCTAGGTAAAGCCGGAGCTACGGAAGCCGCATTGTTGTTGTGACTGCCAGCGGCTTGGCAGAGGAGAGCGTTCCCTTGACGCAGGAGCAAGATATGTTCAGTAGCGGCGTAGGGTTGTCGGCGTAGGAACGCCGTGGCGGCGACGGGGGAGTATACTGAGGCCTTCAGTCTGCAGCAGTCAGCTCTGCTGTGGGACAAACCGTCACCATCACATGTAGGACCAGTCAGGATGTTAATTTTTATAAGAGCAGGTACGAGTTTTCCTGGTACCAACAGAAGGATGGACAACCTCCTAAACTACTCATTTACAACACCAACACTCGATATTCAGGGACTCCAGATCGTTTTACAGGCAGTGGATCAAACTCTGACTTCACTCTGACCATCAGTGGAGTTCAAGCTGAAGATGCTGCAGTTTATTACTGTCGGAGTCTTCACTGGATAAACAGTCAAGTTGTGTTCACACAGTGAAAAACCGTCGTACAAAAACCTCCCTCAGTCAGACTGAACAGAAACTCAACTGACTGCTGCTTACTGATACACTTCACTGAACACACACACACACACACACACACACACACACACACACACAGTCTCGTATTTCTATCCTTGTGGGGACCGTCCATTGACTCCCATTCATGTCTAGCCCCTAACCCTGACCCTTACCCTAACCCTAACCCACACCACAACAAAGCCTAACCCTAAAGAAATGTTTTTGCACTTTTACTTTTTTCAGTAACAACAACATGGTCAAGAAAACACTGTTTCTCCTACTTAGGACCGGAAAAAGGTCCCCACAAGGCACGTTGTTCCACGTTTTGCTATCCTTGTGGGGACATTTGGCCCCGACAAGGATAGAAATACAAGAACACACACACACACACACACACACACACACACACACACACACACACACACACACACACGGACATTTCAGTGTAACAGCAATTGCAGCAGAAGATGAAATCATGATGGAAACCAGAGAGTGTCCAGCTGAACCTCCAGTGGAAACGCTGCTTTTAAATTCACTTCATAAAATATGATGTTCCACTGAGAGGGTCGTCACTGTGATTTCATTCAGAAAGCAACATGGAGAGAGATTTAGGTGTTCTAGAGAAATGAACAGGACTAGTACTGTGTACTCCATCAGTCAGAAACATGACCTCCATCTTTTACTTAAGCCTGTTTTTCTCTCTTTACATTCAACCAGATGAAATGTTCCCTCCAGCTCCAAACCATCTCAAAAATAAAAACTATCCAACTGTGATCTAGAAAAAGTTATCTACGTACAGATCTCTCAGATAGCAACATACTTCTGTTCCATATCAAGTCAAAACCTGACACATGGTTCATCTGGTACACATATGGACTAATGGCACTTGGGCTCCGGATTGCCAGAAGGGGACTACAACCAAGTCACCACATTGCCAGATGTCAGCCAAAAGCACACCAAATGACCCAGCACTCACCCAGATGAGGTTCCGCTGAATATCTGGCCCACACTTTGAGTCTGGTCCATACACCACCTTGTTGGGATTCATCTGGGAGTCTAAGATAGCAATGATGCATCAGTGATGAAGACATCTACTGAAGAATTGAAGAGACTACTGAACTCAAGAATCCACAGGTGACAGTCGAGGACTATAATTCATATTCCTCTCCAGTGCAACAAAATGAAATCCAATTCAAACAAAAACGGAGCAGTGGGCTGAAAGAAATGTGAATCAGGTGAAACAGTGTTACAGTTCAAGCTTATAAGGGCTCTACTTTGACGGCGCAACTTGGCTGTTGATCACCGGCGGAGACTGCGTATTCCTATTTTTGACAGGCGCAGAAGAGGGTTTCTGACCTGTCCGCTGCACTTGTGCCAAGATGGGCGTGGCCGCGCACCAGGGGGTGGGGTCGACAGAATCAGCTGGGCGCAGTGAGAGTTTCGTGCAGAAAGTGTGAGCAGGCTGGGGAGCGGAGGATCTGATGATATTTTGTCTGAGAAAACCTCAGAGGCAGGATTTCAGCTTGTCAGTGTCGTGAAAGATACACAAAATCACCGATGAAGCACAAAGTTGTCTTCTTTAACACTAGAACAGCCAAGACGGTCTGACAGACCGTTTGGGTTTTTAGAATTCAAATAAATCTGTTAAAAATAATTCCCCTGTTCTCTAATTCTTTGACTTTTCCTAAATATGTGTCTTTTATGTTTTTCTGAAGCAAATAAGGTCCTAACAATGACACACATAATATTAGAAAGCATTTATACCTCCAAAGGCCAAAAAATACACACTTCGTGGGGCTTTTTTTCTGCGATTGATTTGTTTTGGTTCATATGCGCGCATCTGACAGCACACAATCAGACAGACGGCCAAAAATATCAACCAAATCCCAAAATGAAAGACAATAAAAAGAGGCATAATGAAGAGATATCAGGTGGAAGAAGCTTTAGCAATGATACAGGAGGTCAGTGAGGGGGAATCGGATGGCGGAGACGTGTCGGACATCAGCGAGCTTGACTGGAGTGAAGAGGAGGAATGTTCTGAATCAGAGTCAGAACAGCTGCGTGCCAAACAGCGAAAAAAATGTAATCCTGCTGCCCCAAAAATGCCCGACCGACCTCCAGCTGCTGTACAGTCCAACGCAGAACCTGCAGTGGTGCATGGAAGCGCTCACGCTCACCTCCAGGTATAGAGAATTACTGTAGGCTACTGTCAGTTTACAACTAAATAATAACATAAAATGGTGTAAAAAAATAAATAAACTAATGTAATAAATCTCAACACAACAGTGAACGTGGTAGTTGACAGCAGGAGCACTGGCCCAGCGTCTCCAGAGGTTGCCCATTACAGATTCAGGTAAAACATTATATCCTCCATCAAAGTACAGCAAACCATGTATTTCTCGTTCAAAAAAATAAAATTCGAACGAACATATTTTCTGAACAAATACCTTTGTCCTGTGGAGCCTGCAGTCCCAGAATTAAATGTGAAGGGGAAGGACGGGACCGTGTGGGAAGGTGTCCGTCCTGGTGCGCAGCCAGGGAGACTTATTTTACTAATTTTAATATGTTCTTGATTATTATTGACGGTTAATAATACAACTATTTTGTGTGTGTTGGCCTGTGTGCGCAGAGTGTGAGTGAGAGGTAACGCTGTGCAAATACACACTGTAAAAAGTTAAATAAATTTTAAAACCTGATTTGAGGCATTAATAAAGCAGACATGAGGCATTAAAAGGTTTGCTGATCCTCTTGACTTAATATTTTGTTTATCTTAATTTCTAATACATTAGATTACAGAAAAACAACCCGTTGGTGTGCTCCTGCGCAAAAACAAAGCAAAATGTATGACGGTCTGGCTGATCGTTGCAGCCTTTGGAGGGGGTGTAAGAATGCTGGCTGTTCTGGTGTTAGTCATTATGGAGGATGTCTGTGTTTTTAGTCCTTTCCAATGCCTCATATTAAGCCTGGTACACACTGCAGGAATTTTCCAATCTTCCTGATTCAGAGACCACACACTACAAGACAAAAGAACAGAGATCACAAAAGAATTCCCTGCTCTTATCTTCGTGTGTGGATTCACTATGGAGCTCACACATAAGAAGATTCTTCATCAGAGAATCAGCTCCTTGCTCCTCCAAATCTGGAGCGGTTTCCCTTCATTCCTGAATTGACGTTCATCTCCACTATTAGTAATAAGCGGAGAGCTCATTCCCTCAGGTCATTCATTCATTTCGGCATCTCTGTCAGCGTAAACCCCAACCCCTTTCTCGTGCACGCAGCAGACTGTGAGGACTGTGATGAGCCTGTCAGAAATTTTAAGTTGTACAGTACGGAGGAGGGAAACATAGTTTATAATTGTCTTAGAATTTGACCTCCGCATTTGATCATCAGACAGCTTATTCATTTGTGTATGTTTTTTTTTTCTGTTTTGTGTTTGTTTTTTTACTTTTGAGCAGCTAGTGTGACAAACACAAGCTGCTTATTTAAATCACTAAATATCTGAAATCATTATTTTTGTCCACAGATTGGATAGATAGTTTACACCAGAATAAATACATGTTTAGCTGTGATTAGGAAAAGTTTCATTATACGTCCACTCTACCCGCTCTGAAGGCACAGACTCCTCGAATTTTTTGATTTTTTTCCTTTCCCATTCTTCCGAGATGGTTAATAATGGAGATGAATTAAAACATTTGGATCTCTCACAGTTACTGGCGGAGATGCAGAGGAATGAGTTAGTTCGAGGCTTGGGTGTGAATGAAGGAAATACAGTTCATCCAGAACCGATACAGTTATTGAGGATTAACCACTCACTTTCTGTACTGCTGAGTTTAGGAGCACTGACTTTTCTGTTTCACTGTCATATACAGGACTGTCTCAGAAAATTAGAATATTGTGATAAAGTTCTTTATTTTCTGAAAAGTAATTAAAAAAACAAAAATGTCATACATTCTGGATTCATTACAAATCAACTGAAATATTTCAAGCCTTTTATTATTTTAATTTTGCGGTTTTTGGCTTACAGCTTAAGAAAACTCAAAAATCCTATCTCAAAATATTAGAATATCATGAAAAAGTATACTAGTAGGCTATTTAACTAATCACTTGAATCGTCTAAATAACTCGAAACACCTGCAAGTGTTTCCTGAGCCTTGAAAAACACTCAGCTTGGTTCAGTAAACTAAATCACAAGTATGGGGAAGACTGCTGATCTGACTGCTGTCCAGAGGACCATCATTGACACCCTCCATCAGGAGGGTAAGACACAAAAAGACATTTCTCAGAGAGCAGGCTGTTCACAGAGTGCAGTTTCAAAGCACATTCACAAAAAGTCTGTTGGAAGGGAGAAATGTGGCAGGAAACGCTGCACAACCAAGAGAGATGACCGCAGGCTGAACAGCATTGTGAAGAAGAGCCGCTTCCAGAATTTGGGGGAGCTTCAAAGACAGTGGACTGAAGCTGGAGTCCAGGTATCAAAAGCCACTGTTCACAGACGTGTCCGGGAAATGGGCTACAATAGCCGTATTCCCATGGTCAAGCCACTTCTGAACTCAAGACAACGGAAAAAGCGTCTGACTTGGGCTGTGGAAAAGAAGCACTGGACAGTTGAAGAGTGGTCCAAAGTCCTCTTTTCAGACGAAAGCAAGTTTTGTATTTCATTTGGAAGTCAAGGCGCCAGAGTCTGGAGAAAGGCTGGAGAGGAGCAAAATCCAAGTTGCTTGAAATCCAGTGTGAAGTTCCCACAGTCAGCGATGGTTTGGGGAGCCATGTCAGCTGCTGGTGTTGGTCCACTGTGTCTCATCAAGTCCAGAGGAAATGCAGCTGTGTACCAAGAGATTTTAGAGCACTACATGCTTCCTTCTGCTGAAAAGCTCTATGGAGATGATGATTTCATTTTCCAGCATGATCTGGCACCTGCCCACAGTGCCAAAACCACCAGTAACTGGTGTACTGACCATGGCATTACTGTCCTTGATTGGCTTGCCAATTCCCCTGACCTGAACCCCGTTGAGAATTTGTGGGCTATTGTCAAGAAGAAGCTGAAAGACACCAGACCCAACAATGCAAATGAGCTAAAGGCCGCTATTGAAGCATCCTATCCGTTCAGCCAATCAGGGAGGTTTATTTCGAGGGTGTGGACAGGCTGGCTCTGAGCTGATTGGCTCCTCTTGCAGGGCACCGCACACAACAGGATTTGTGACCGTAAAAATTAAACATGATCCTGTAGTGTGTACTGGTCTTTAATCCAGTCCAAATTTTCACATCAATGATTGTCGTGTTTAGTAGGATGTTTTCCCGAATTAAGTAATCAATTCCTCCCTTTTTCCCAGTTGAATTGATGGCAACGTGTGAAGCAGAGCGGAGGACAGACCAGATAGCAGATGTCTCCACCGTTCTCTCATAATTGATTATCCTTGGCCGGAATGCCATGTGTGATAGGGAATCATTTCAGAGGACATTGATCTGGATGACAGTAGAACCAGCAGTCCTAAGTAGACTCACCCAGCTCCGCTGTGCAGCTGCGCTGAGTGACAGGCGGGCAGACAGAGGTTTATACCTGGAATTCTTCGTGCTTTCCCAAATGTATCTTTAAAAGGTATGATGCACACAAATAAAAACAGATTTTCCCTTTCCCTACAAAGTCTTTATGTAGCCTCTAAATGCAGGGTGTCTGCATTTTTATTTCATTTGTCTGGCTCCCCAAGCTCTTCAAGAGATTATTTATTTTAAAACACAGTCATATATACATTGTTGCTTTAGTATTGAGGCCAGGAAATAAAATGTATTTCATCATGTTAATGTGGCAGTGTCCTTCGCTGCAGTGCATTTGAAAAAAAGGAGAGGTGTTCATTTGATTGGTCAAATTACGCTCAGCTGGGTTAAACCCACTTTCTCTCCTCCCTCTTGCGCCACCTGCGCTGGTGGGCGGGATAGAGGCGTGACTGTGCCGGTTCACGAAATTCGGACAATGTTCTGGGCACGTTGACTTTATCCACCAAAGGTGCACTTTACGCTCTGCTGACAGCGGGCGGAGTCTAAGAAGTTAGGGCCCTAAGAGTAAAACCGACGTTACTTGTTTCTATTGTAGAAAGAAAGGACCTGTAATTCCTAATTGTTCGGTGCTGAAGAAAAAACACTCTAAACCTATGGCACTGATTAAAACCGTGACTACCGTTAGCCAGCAACTTCAGCCTCAGGCACGGTGCGGTTATGATGATTTCAAGCCGTTCGTTATGGACGGATTTGTGTCCGTGTCTGGCAACGGCAAGAAGATCCCAGTTAAAATTCTACGTGATACAGCAGCTTCTCAGTCATTTATTTTTGAGGGTGTTTTGCCATTGAATGATGTCTCCGCTGTTGGTTCTGACGTTCCTGTGCGCAGTTTCAATATGCAGGATATTGGCGTTCCCTTGCACAAAATTGTGATTCGATCAGAGCTGTGGTCCGGTGACGCAGTGGTCGGTGTGCGTCCCGGGTTTCCAATAAGTGGTGTCTCTGTTATTATGGGGAATGACTTAGCGGGAGGTCGAGTGTTGGTGACTCCCGAGGTTACACCTGTCCCTGTTGTGCGCACAGGTCCGGATGAGCTGGGGAGTAGATTTCCGGATGTTTACGTCTTGTGCGGTTACGCGCGCAGCTGCTAGACGTGAACTGGAGGAAAATAAAGAAGACATTGATCTGAGTGACAGTTTCTTGTGCCAGTCTGATAACATTTCTGTTTTGACTGACAAAGGCAGGGAGTGTGCAGACCACATACCTGATGTGAGTGCGTTGTCGTTGTCCAGACAGTAACTGATTGCAGATCAGAAAGCTGACACAACCTTGGCGCATTTGTTTGCTGATGCAGTAACTGATGACCAGTCTGAGTCGATGTCCACTGGGTATTTTGTGAGAGACGGTCTGTTATTGCGTAAATGGACGCCGCTAATTGTCTCTTCCGTTAGGAGTGGAGTGTCGTTACGCAGATTGTGATGCCCGCTTCATACCGCGCCGAGATTCTGAAGCTCGCTCATAACAATCCGCTGGCAGGTCATCTTGGTATACGGAAAACTTATGATCGCATCCTGCGTAATTTCTTTTGGCCTGGGCTGAAGCGCGATGTTGTGCGTCATTGTAGTTCGTGCCACTGGTGTCAAGTGCCTGGAAAGCCAAATCAGACCATTCCTCCAACTCCCCTGTATCCAATTCCAGCTGTCGGTGAGCCTTTTGAACGGGTGCTAGTTCATTGTGTGGGTCTGCTGCCTCGTTCTAAGGCAGGAAATAAATTTCTGGTTACAGTGATGTGCACGGCTACCAGGTTTCCTGAAGTTTTTCCCGTGCGTAAAATAACCACCCCGGTTGTTGTGAAGGCGTTAACAAAGTTTTTTTCAGTGTTTGGGTTGACTCGGGTTGTGCAGACTGACCAGGGGTCTAACTTTAACTAACAAGTCTAACTAACGAGTACCACCATTGTATTTTTGTTTGTTGATGTGAATCTGATTTGTTTTTATTTTATCATGTTACTCAAATAAAGAAGGAAAAAAAAAAAACTTTATGTCCAGGGTGTTCACGCAGGTGTTGAAACAGCTCGATATAAAACATTGTCACTGCAGCGCGTATCACCCGGACAGTCAGAGGGCACTCGGGCGCTTTCACCAGACGCTGAAAACTATGCTTCACACATATTGTCTGGAATTTGAGAAAGACTGGGATGAGGGGGTGCGTTTACAGATGTTTGCTATTCGGGAGGTGGTTCAGGAGACCCTGGGGTTTAGTTCGTCGGAGCTGGTTTTTGCGCATACTGTTCACGGACCGTTACGGTTGTTACGGGACAAGTGGCTGTGCGGAAAGTCTGAGCAGAATCTCCTTGATTACGTTAGTAATTTCAGGTTGAAGTTGTGCCGTGCATGTGAGATAGCAAAGGAAAATCTCAAAGTGGCACAGGTGAGGATGAAATCAGAGTTAAATAAACAGGCGAGAGCGCGAGTGTTTGAACCCAGTGACAAAGTTCTGCTTTTACTACCTACTCCCGGGTCAAGCTCACAAGCGCGCTACAGCGGGCCGTATTCCATTCAGGAAAAGGTCGGGGACTTGGATTATTTGGTTGCCACGCCAGACCGACGGCGGAGATCCCGCTTGTGTCATGTCAATATGCTGAAGCCGTATGTCGAGCGCGCTTCTTCCTTGTCCGGTAGTTCAGCGGCAGGGCTGGATGATGACGTCACCGCGTCTGAGCCAAGTGTAAGTTTGGCCCCTGAATACATTGTATTTGCAGGTTTAATATGCAGATGTCTGAATAACAACTTCCTCTGTTGTTCTGAATTCGGGACACGAAGAACGTCCAAACTCTGAGTAGGACAATGAGCCGCGGACTGGCTCCTGGAGAAATGATAGAGTCATGAATCTGAAAAAGTCGTCAATCAATATTGATATCTGGAAAACTACAGATTACTAATTAGGGAACAAGAGTTTGTGATACAAACTGACTAACATCTGTGATTCTGGGCAGAATTTCATCAGATCTGCAGTGTGTGTTCAGTGAAGTGTATCAGTGAGCAGCAGTCAGTTCAGTTTCTGTTCAGTCTGACTGAGGGAGGTTTTTGTACGGCGGTTTTTCACTGTGTGAACACCCACTGACTGTCGATATAATGGAGACTCTGACAGTAATAAACTGAAGCATCTTCAGCTTGAACACAGCTGATGGTCAGAGTGAAGTCAGAGTTTGATCCACTGCCTGTAAAACGATCTGGAGTCCCTGACTGTAGAGTGCTGGTGTAGTAAATAAGCAGTTTAGGAGGTTGTCCATCTTTCTGTTGGTACCAGGCTAAATAGTTGGACTTGTAGACATCCTGACTGATCCTACATGTGATGGTGACGGTTTGTCCCACAGCAGAGCTGACTGCTGCAGACTGAGTCACCGTGACCTGGCCTCTGGACTCTGAGGAGACACAGACAGAAAGAGAAAGCAGCCTCATGGTTTTGTGGGCTTCATTTCAGAGGGACGGATGTTCATAGAGGAGAAGAGTTGGATTCTCTGGACTTTACCTGTGAAGCAGCAGCAGAGGAGAGTCCAGATGAGGACGCAGATCACACTCATGTTTGTGATGAGGAGGATTTCTCTGTCTTCTGTTGTCCTGAAGGACAGCTGTCAGTCATCCAGTCTTCAACTGTCAGGACTATAAACTCTCCCAGAGCACTGGAGCATGGTGCTGCTGATGCAAAGTGGCTCTCTATGGAAATGCTCTGACTGACTCCAACAGGGACTTGGATCACTTTAATCAGTGAGTGTCACACTACAACGTTATCATAAATGAAACCTCTAATTCATCATGTCACTGGGCTTTCGAAGAAAATGTGATAAAAAAGGATAGGTCCTTCTGTTCATGATTTAAAATTTGAAGTCTGAAGTACAAAGTTTTCTCCTTTTCCCTTTTGCAGTGAAACCTGTCTGTTCCGTGGTTCACCAGTGATGTCTATCTGTTGTCTTGGTGACAGTGTTCAGAGACGGATGTGAAACATTTCAAAGCGGTTTCATTCAATCTTAGGACCAACTGGAGGAAGTGGAAGCTTCTTCAGCTGCAGGCTGCATGAGGGAGTTTGACTTCCCCAATAAAAGAGGAGGAGGACTTCCTGTCAGACTGGACTCTCACCTGCAGGATATATTTCAATCTTTCAAACCTGCCTCCACAAAACCTTCAGACACCATGTTCATGGATCAGAATTACCTTGCATATTCTTCTAAAAGGCATTTTACTCTCACAGAAAGACATGATCTTTTATGGAAATGCTTTGTTGTGTTTTCATACCTTACATCTTGGTCACATGATGAAACAGCCTCAGTGGTGTGGAGCTGCTGAGAGCTCATTAAAAGAGACGGTTGTAAAAAGCTGAAAGTAACGACGAGCATGTAGTCAGGCTAAACGCACATATGTCTTATCACTAATAAACAACAGCTATCGATATGATTGCATTCATGCAGATTGATCTCTATCTCCGTTTCCATGGTGATGGAGGACGCGCCACGGCACATAACTTGATGAGCTTCTCTGTTTTATTTTTCAAATGGTCTACTGATATATGCATCCTCAAAAAGTATACAGTTATATGAGTGGCTCAATCGCAAATAGAAGAGGGCTTGGAGGGCAGACCTTACGAGTAGCGCAATGTGAAGGAAAATATTGAGAGCGAGTATTGTTCATTCTAACTGAAGCCATTGGGGATGAATCGGTCCTTTGCAGACACGTGACCAAACCGGCGACATGGACACAATTACCACAACACATTATGTGACAATGACATGCTTCATTGATGTTAACTGCCATGCATATAGTTCTTACTGTTGTGTTTTTATTTATCGTTGTGTTGCTGCTGTTGAGTGTGTGAAAAACATGACATTCCAAAAAAAAGAAAATGTCTCGCTTGTCATTTCAGTACTTTTTCCCATACTCAACATTTGTCTTCACTAAATTATCAAGATGTAGTTACTAGTGAGGAGCACAGCAATTTAAGATGAAGAAATAAAATAAACATGTAGCGCCCCCTAGGTGATCTGACCTTATAGTGGAGTACGCTCCCGAGTTCTTTAGAATAAATAATTTTCTTATATCCTATGGTTAATTAATGCTCTCTCAATGTACTTAAATTTCCCCAAATTATGAAGGTAACAACAAAATAACACCTTCTCACACACAATAATGACACAATAGTTGAATCTTTAACTATTTCCTGAAATAATGAAACGTATTAGAAAATAAAGTAAAAAAAAAAAAAAAAAATACAATCAGCCACAAATAAAATGTTGTCAGGTATTTAAATGTCTCTGCTCAGTTTTTATCATAAATGAATCACTCCAACCAAATAACTGAGTTCAATGACCACAAACACTTTCAGTTTCCAAAATCACCAAAATAAATCTACTGTCCTTAATATTAATATCAAAACCAAACACTCTGAAATGGGTACCCAGTAAATTTTTTAACTCAAAGTGCAGGCCTGAAAAAAAAAACTTGAGTGCTGTGCAGCCGAAAAGAAAGAAAGAAAAAAAGAAACACAGCTGGATTTCGCTTAGGCCGATGCAAAAAAAAAGGAAAAAGGATTGACTCACAGGCAAGATGGCGGCCTTCGGCGTTGCAGCGCGGCTCCAAACACAACGAGGGAGGAATGTCCTCAGTGCGATACTGTGTGCAGAAGCTAACGGCAGTCCTCGTCGTCCATAGACTCACGATTCACAGCTCGAGAGGCAGGACAAATCACTGACGATCCACCGAGCAGGCGAACCTCCATGAGTCCAACCAGTCGCGGCAAGCCCCTCATTCTGACTGGCTCGTAGCTGGTAACACGCTAAGAGTCTTCACACGGTCCTCCCAACTTAGGAACAACCACTCTTATTCACTGTAAACATCCGGGTGCGAGTAACTTGTTTTTTTTCTGCAGACATCTACAGCAATCTTAAAAGTTTGGTGTTTTACCAACTTTTCTTCCTTTTCCACTCACACGCATCACCAGGCCGTCCTCTCCTCATTTCCTTCTCTCCCTTCTCTTTCAGTCTTTCTTCCTGACTCCACCCATCTCACCTCTCAACTCATTAAATTATTCAACAAAATAATAAAAACAAAACATAATCATGGACATTCAGTGGTCGTTTTTACAAACATTTTTAAATACATTTTTACACAAAAGCATGAACATTTTAAAGGAGGGATATTATGCTAAATCCACTTTTTTGAGCTTTGTATAATGTTTTAGTGTCATTTCCCCATTAAAAAGACACACAGAGTTGTTTCCTGAACCATTCACGCATATTTGAGCAATCTATGGATCTCCCCCTGGCAGCCATGTTGAGTGCTGAAACGCTCGGTTCTGCACTGCTCCACCCATAATGCACAGCTCCGCCCCAGCTCTGAGTAGCCTGCAACTCCTCCTGCACAGCTCGTGCTCCCCCGCCCTGAAATACACCACGTGTCACGAAGCTGAGGAGATTCTTAAAGAGACAGGGACTCATTTCCAGTGGTTTGAGGCAGCCTGATGCAGAGGCAAATTTGATTTAAGCTGTTCTTGACACATGAAGCTTTCACCATCCAACTTTGGGCAAAGGAGTTGCTTGAGTGTGCTCTATATTGATACTAAAGGGCTAAAAAACACATAATACCCCTCCTTTAAATGACATTTTCATTGAAAACGATAACCAAAATCATCTCCCTCCCTCTTTTTTTTTTTTTTAAAAACCTAACTTCATCACTGATCAATAAATTTTAACTCTTTCAACTAGAGCTGCTTGATTTTGCCTTAAAAAAAAAAAAATCCTGATTATTTTCTCTCAAACACGATTTTTCAATTACGATTACGACTTTTTGTAAAATTAAAAAATAAATAAATAAAAGATGAATAAAGTACTTTGAATATCTTTTATTGAACCTTATTTTCTCTGTTTGGATCCAACAGATCCCCAGTCCAAAAGTTACAATCACATTACTGATTGAATAGTGCAAAACTGCCAATTATAAAATCCAAAGTGAACAGTCAATCTCAAATATGCATCCTTATTGCCAGTGAACTTAATTCTGTTGCAAATAAACACAAGAAACCCTTGGGATTAAGAGCACCTTATCTTAACACACTCCAGGTCCCTGTTCTTACTTGAAACAAAAAATAAAATGAATAAAGTCACTTTATGTAAAAGAAAAATACCCTACAACGTCAAATAAATCTCAGTCAGTTTGTCAGCCAGTCAGTCAGTCAGTCAGCCAGTCAGTCAGTCAGTCAGTCAGTCAGTCAGCCAGCCAGCCAGTCAGTCAGTCAGCCAGCCAGCCAGTCAGTCAATCAGTCAGTCAGTCAGCCAGTCAGTCAGTCAGCCAGTCAGCCAGCCAGTCAGTCAGTCAGTCAGTCAGCCAGTCAGTCAGTCAGTCAGTCAGCCAGTCAGTCAACCAGCCAGTCAGTCAGTCAGTCAGTCAGTCAGTCAACCAGCCAGTCAGTCAGTCAGTCAGTCAGTCAGTCAACCAGCCAGTCAGTCAGTCAGTCAGTCAGCCAGTCAGTCAGTCAGCCAGTCAGCCAGCCAGTCAGTCAGTCAGTCAGTCAGCCAGTCAGTCAGTCAGTCAGTCAGCCAGTCAGTCAGTCAGCCAGTCAGTCAGTCAGTCAGTCAGCCAGTCAGTCAGTCAGCCAGTCAGTCAGTCAGTCAGTCAGCCAGTCAGTCAGTCAGCCAGTCAGTCAGTCAGTCAGTCAGCCAGTCAGTCAGTCAGCCAGTCAGTCAGTCAGTCAGTCAGCCAGTCAGTCAGTCAGCCAGTCAGTCAGCCAGTCAGTCAGTCAGTCAGTCAGCCAGTCAGTCAGTCAGTCAGTCAGCCAGTCAGTCAGTCAGCCAGTCAGCCAGCCAGTCAGTCAGTCAGTCAGTCAGCCAGTCAGTCAGTCAGTCAGTCAGTCAGTCAGTCAGTCAGCCAGTCAGTCAGTCAGTCAGTCAGCCAGTCAGTCAGTCAGCCAGTCAGTCAACCAGCCAGTCAGTCAGTCAGTCAGTCAGTCAGTCAACCAGCCAGTCAGTCAGTCAGTCAGTCAGTCAGCCAGCCAGTCAGTCAGTCAGTCAGCCAGTCAGTCAGTCAGTCAGTCAGCCAGTCAGTCAGTCAGTCAGTCAGCCAGTCAGTCAGTCAGTCAGTCAGCCAGTCAGTCAGTCAGCCAGTCAGTCAACCAGCCAGTCAGTCAGTCAGTCAGTCAGTCAGCCAGCCAGTCAGTCAGTCAGTCAGTCAGTCAGTCAGTCAGTCAGCCAGTCAGTAAGTCAGCCAGTCAGTCAGTCAGCCAGCCAGTCAGTCAGTCAGCCAGTCAGTCAGTCAGTCAGTCAGCCAGCCAGCCAGCCAGTCAGTCAGTCAGTCAGCCAGCCAGTCAGTCAGTCAGCCAGTCAGTCAGTCAGTCAGTCAGTCAGTCAGCCAGTCAGTCAGTCAGTCAGCCAGCCAGCCAGCCAGCCAGTCAGTCAGCCAGTCAGTCAGTCAGTCAGTCAGCCAGCCAGTCAGTCAGTCAGCCAGTCAGTCAGTCAGTCAGTCAGTCAGTCAGTCAGGTGAGGTAGGAAGGCAGGCTCAGGTAATATGCTACAGTCACAATTTCCCTCTGGTCTTACTTGAACAAAAATCAATGAATAGTGGAAACTCTGCGTTCACACCGAAGGTATTTGGCTCGACTTAACTGACGTAGCAGCCCACGGTCGAGCCGGGAGCGACATTGTGAACACATTTTTGATGTTGGGTCGACCCACTTCTGGGTCGAGTCAGGGCCGCTTCGAGAAGGCGGTCCAAGGTCGATCTAGATGCCCAAGTCGGTATGAACACAGCCTAAAACTTTACTTCCCTGAGCAAATTTCACTTCTCCGGCAGTAGCCATGCTTGTTGTTATTAGTTACCAGACGCTGAGCGAAGAAAGGCACAAACTTCCATCATGACGTCATGAGACGGGCCGGAGAAACTACGGTGGCTTAGAGGCACCAAAAAGGACCTGTTCATGTGAAAAGCCGAAATCGTTCACGTACGATTTCAGCGTTTTTAACATCTTCTTAACCCAAAAAGTAGTTACGATTCAAAATCGATTAATCGTGCAGCCTTACTTTCAACCCATAGGCTATTCACTACATTTTAAACTTATTTAATCCACATTTTGGATAACATGAACTAAAAATCCAAACCGGGTTACAATCAGATTCAGCATGAAGTGATTATCCCATTTCTACTGCCGTCCTCCTCTGACTGGAGTTTCCAAGTGAAGCTGGCTCACAGCTGGGAGAGGCTCTCTCGCAGCTGCGAACTAGCTTCACGTTAACGTAACTTCATTGAGAAAGAAACTGCATTTTTAGTAGCATCGCTTAAAAAAAAAAGTAAACTCGCTTCCTTGCCTTTATGAAAATGGCGAGAGCAGATTTCTGTGTGCAGGAACAACTCGGCACAGCACTGGAGGTTGTTCCATGGTGAGCATGTTAGAGCGTGTAGAGAACTTGAGGATTCTGAGTGTCTTCAAACTATCCTGAGGAAACTGTCCCGGTGTGTCCAGCAGATACAAGTGAATGTAATGTCCACATTGAGGAGTCGTCAACCCCCAATCCTGCCTTCAAGCTGGACCTGTTGATGTTAAATAATGATAATAATAATAATAATAACAATAATAATAATAATAATAATAATAATAATAATAATAATAATAATAATAATAATAATAATAATAATGCATTGGTTTTATATAACGCTTCATTGGACCCTCAAAGACGCTTTACATTGCATTATTCATTCTCTCCATACTGGGTGGTGGTAAGCTACTACTGTAGCCACAGCTGCCCTGGGGCAGACTGACGGAATTACATGAGTGTGATGACGTAGTGGACACAGTTGGGGGCCTCCGGTCAGTCGGACATGTCTGCTAAACCTCATCAGATGAACCACCTCAACTGGCTCCTCTCAATGTGGAGGAAGAGCAGCTCCACTTTGAGTCTCTCAGATGGCTGAACTCCTCACTCTGTCACCAAGAGTGACGCCCGCCACTCTGCAGCGAAAACTCATTTCAATGATTTGAGTTGGTACATGTGTTCAGAGCCAATGAACAACACACATTTAAAAAACAACAAGAGAGTGAACGAGCAATAGAGTCGACTTTAATAAATAATTGTGTAAAATTGATCATGACCTTAAACTTGACCAGCCTCTGTGAATATTAATGAAATCTGTTGATAAAAGCTGCTTAACTGAATCAGACTAGTGTGTTTTGGGTTATTTTATACTTTTTAAATATGAAAATGATATGATGAGAATATGATTAGAGACAACATAAAAATACTTCAATGGTTCGGAAAGAAATATTGGAAAACTAAGGCTGTGTGTCTGTGTGTGTGTGTTCAGTGAAGTGTATCAGTGAGCAGCAGTCAGTTCAGTTTCTGTTCAGTCTGACTGAGGGAGGTTTTTGTACGACGGTTTTTCACTGTGTGAACACTCTCTGACTGTTGGGATAATGAAAACTCTGACAGTAATAAACTGCAGCATCTTCAGCTTGAACTCCACTGATGGTCAGAGTGAAGTCAGAGTTTGATCCACTGCCTGTAAAACGATCTGGAGTCCCTGAATATCGAGTGCTGGTGTAGTAAATGAGCAGTTTAGGAGGTTGTCCATCCTTCTGTTGGTACCAGGCTAAACGGTGCTGACTGTTATAAACATAGACATTCTGACTGGTCCTACATGTGATGGTGACGGTTTGTCCCACAGCAGAGCTGACTGCTGCAGACTGAGTCACTGTGAACTGGCCTCTGGACTCTGAGGAGACACAGACAGAAAGAGAAAGCAGCCTCATGGTTTTGTGGGCTTCATTTCAGAGGGACGGATGTTCATAGAGGAGAGGAGTTGGATTCTCTGGACTTTACCTGTGAAGCAGCAGCAGAGGAGAGTCCAGATGAGGACGCAGATCACACTCATGTTTGTGATGTGGAGGATTTCTCTGTCTTCTGTTGTCCTGAAGGACAGCTGTCAGTCATCCAGTCTTCAACTGTCAGGACTATAAACTCTCCCAGAGCACTGGAGCATGGTGCTGCTGATGCAAAGTGGCTCTCTATGGAAATGCTCTGACTGACTCCAACAGGGACTTGGATCACTTTAATCAGTGAGTGTCACACTACAACGTTATCATAAATGAAACCTCTAATTTATCATGTCACTGGGCTTTCGAAGAAAATGTGATAAAAAAGGATGGGTCCTGGGATGGGCGCTGTTACAGGTACTTGTAATGAATATGTCAGGGCACATTGTACACATCATTAAAAATGTGTAACATATTTATGATGGAAAATACGTATTTTTAAGGTTGTCAAACTCCTTAATGCACCTTTAAACAAAGAAACAAAAATCCTCAGCAGTGGATTTCACCACAAGAGGGCCTGTGGGTTTTCATAACCCACCAACCCTACATAAATTACGCCTCTGTGTTTCAGGTTCCTCTGCCCGTCCTCATGTCTGAATGCTGCTCTCTGTCCTGATGTCTTTCACCTGTGTCTCAGTGTGTGAAGGGACTCCTTGTGTGTGAGGCTTCTGAGATTTTTGGACTTGGTTCCTGCACTGCAGACTCACTGAAGCTGTTGTGAACTATTTCCAGGATGAAAAACAGAAAAAAAAAGTGATGTACATTTAATGATTTCTAAATTATTATTGGGAAATGAAAACCAAATAAGTTAATCTCACTTTTGGTCAAATCTTAAAATTTCAGTGATGAAAAAATTTTGTACTCCATCAGTGTTCAGTTCAGTAAAAAGACTTTCAAAAATGTTGCTTCTCGTCATGTTAATTGTGATTATTATGACCTCTTCTGCTGAAACATCTGATCTTTTTAAATATACTCATCTTGATATGAATATGTTCAGTTTATGTGGAATAACTGTATTTGTGTGTGTGTGTGTGTGTGTGTGTGTGTGTGTGTGTGTGTGTGTGTGTGTGTGTGTGTGTGTGTGTGTGTGTTCTTGTACATACCCAAAAGTAAGGACCAAAATTCGTTTTTCACCAACAGACTGAGGACATTTTTGCAAAGTGAGGACATTTTTGCCGGTCCTCACCTTTCAAAGGGTCTTTTTAGACCTTTTTGAGGGTTAAGACTTAGTTTTTGATTTAGGGTTACAATTGGGTTTAGGTTAGGTTTAGGGCATAGGTCAGGTTAGGCATTTATTTTTGAGGGTTGGGGTTAGGGTAAGGGGCTAGGAAATGCACTATGTCAATGAGTGTCCTCACAACGATATAAGTACAAACATGTGTGTGCGTGTGTGTGTGTGTGTGTGTGTGTGTGTTCAGTGAAGTGTATCAGTGAGCAGCAGTCAGTTCAGTTTCTGTTCAGTCTGACTGAGGGAGGTTTATGTACGACGGTTTTTCACTGTGTGAACACCCACTGACTATTGATACTGTGAGCACTCTGACAGTAATAAACTGCAGCATCTTCAGCTTGAACTCCACTGATGGTCAGAGTGAAGTCAGAGTTTGATCCACTGCCTGTAAAACGATCTGGAGTCCCTGAATATCGAGTGCTGGCTCTGTAAATGAGCCTTTCAGGAGGTTGTCCATCTTTCTGTTGGTACCAGGCTAAAAAGTCAGAGTTGTAGACATTCTGACTGGTCCTACATGTGATGGTGACGGTTTGTCCCACAGCAGAGCTGACTGCTGCAGACTGAGTCACTGTGACCTGGCCTCTGGACTCTGAGGAGACACAGACAGAAAGAGAAAGCAGCCTCATGGTTTTGTGGGCTTCATTTCAGAGGGACGGATGTTCATAGAGGAGAGGAGTTGGATTCTCTGGACTTTACCTGTGAAGCAGCAGCAGAGGAGAGTCCAGATGAGGACGCAGATCACACTCATGTTTGTGATGAGGAGGATTTCTCTGTCTTCTGTTGTCCTGAAGGACAGCTGTCAGTCATCCAGTCTTCAACTGTCAGGACTATAAACTCTCCCAGAGCACTGGAGCATGGTGCTGCTGATGCAAAGTGGCTCTCTATGGAAATGCTCTGACTGACTCCAGCAGGGACGCGGATCAGTTTCATCAATCATTTTCACTTTGGACTCAAACTTTTGAGGGAATATTAAGGACATTGATTTTCTGTTTTGATAAATATTATATAAAAATCACAATGTGTGTTTCTCATCATGTCAAATTTCTATTGAATTACATTCCAATAAATAATTTTAAAATTTAGGAAAATGTATTTTAAAAAAATATCTGTCGAAATATACATACAAAATTGCACAAAATCAGTGAAGGTTTGTTGAGTTTGAATCAGGAAGCAAAAGTAGTTTTGTAGAGTTTAACTTTAAACTGAATAAGCTCTTTATGTTTGTCACAAGTGTGAGGAACCTAGAATAATTTGAGTAGTGTTAAGGATTGGCTTCACTATTTTCAATTTGAATACAGAACAAAGAACTCTAAATGACACTGTCTTTCAGAGTATTTATGAACCTGATATCAACAGGGAAGAGACAGAAGCTTCACCATCATTAACTTCAATAAGCAACCTGGATGCTGATGATGTTGTATTGAACTTTACACAATTCACACTCATCTATCTGAGACTCAGTCACCATTTGGAGTTTTGCTCACACTTCAGAGCAACTAATTTAATCTTAATCTAATTATCTAAATCTGTATTTATTAAACCTACACTAAGGAACTTTTCAACCTTAATAAAACATTTTAATACCTTTTGTGATGACACTTCGACTTACGACTAGTTGAATGATCCCTCTGTCACGGGCTGAGGGCGTCAGTATTGCTTTCACTTGGACTAAGCAGCTATGAGGAGGGTGGTAGGAAACCTGCACACTAAAAAACTCCAAATGTGCGAACTGCTTTACGGCATGCGTCACATGACGATATAACATTGTTTAGCCACCATTAGATTCATTACCTCGTTGCTATCCGTCCTTCACACAGCCACTGGAAACAAATGAAGGCGAGTTCAGTCCGACAGCATGCCACCGGGAGCAGCAATTTATGAAGCCCGCGCTAGTCCTCATGGGAACTGTAGTATTCGGTCAGGCAAAACACTACTGCTTTTGTCCACTGGAGCCGCCAAAATCATCGAAAACTGAAAGTTCCTTAGTGTCGCTTTAATATCAAGAAAGGTGAAGGTCTTTTCTTCATCATGTATGAAGGACACAGCTTCCTCTGACTGACTGTGTGTTTTGAGTCTGTTTGATGTGAAAGTAATTCAACAACAAGAGGTGGAATACTGAGAATATCTATCAAGAGACATTTCTGCTCCAAACAAGGTGTTATGATGATTTGATTGCTGGAAAAAACTCATCCAAGACCAAAGAGTTGACATGAAAAGAGTGTTTATTTTGTCAAAGCTGGAAGAAAATCATGATGAAAGAAGATGAATATTGATGAAGAGAGTTTGGTTTGATGATAGAAGAAAGTGAAAGAGAGTGAATGACAGAGGTGAGATGAGTGTGAGAGTCAAAGCAGTGTGAGAGTCCCAGTGAGTCCGGTCAGGACTGGGAACACTGGTCTCTCCTCAGTGTCTCTCTGAGGGGAGTCTGGGAGCCCTGGGTGGCCTCACAGGTCACAGAGCCCACCTTCCTCCACTGGTCTGCAGGGAGCCTCAGGGTGCTGCTCCAGCTGTAGAGGCCGTCCTTCTGCAGCACCCCGGGGCTCCTGCTCTCCTCCCAGCTGCTGCTGTCCTCCACCTTCCAGCTCAGACTCCAGCCTGAGGGGAAGCCCTTGTTGGCCAGGCACATGAGCGTGGCCTTCCCCTGCTGCAGCTCCTCTCTGGAGGGGGGCAGCACCGTCAGGGTGGGGGGCCTGTCACCTAGGAGACACCAATCAGATGAGAGGACAGGGAGCAGCCAGCTGTCAATCAAACAGCACACACCTGGACAGCTTCAGTGGGACACACATCATTTTGTCCTTCAACAAGTTGCTGCCAGATGCTTTTTCTGCTCCAGCAGTCACTCACTCACACATTGTTTCACTTCCCTTTAAGAAGCCTCTCATGCACATCAGCACAGAGAGAATCATCCAACAGTTTGACCTGAAACACCTCAAACTACACCGGAAGGAACACAAGCACATGTCTCAACCTTTACTGGCAAAGATTTGCATCAACGTTATCAAAAAGTTACACTTTATAACTTATGAGAGGAAACTTGAACGAAATGAACTTTAATTTTTTGGGGGAAGTTGAGGCTGCAGATATTATATCAGTTTTTCATTTTTTTTTTCAAGCATGAATCTTTAAAGTATTTTCATGTAAAATAACATGAACATCAAAATAATTAGAGAAACAAAATAGTGATACATTGCACAGCACAAACAGTAAATCCAGCTTTGATGAAGAGACTCTAAATAAAACTAGAAGAATAAAGCCTGCACACATTACAACACAAACACATTTCAAACAGTGGACATGTAAACTAAAACTCAGTCCAAAGACAGACCAGTGCACCAAAACTGTCAATAAATACACAGGTCAGTCTAAAAACACATTCAACATGAGACTGGTTGAGTTAAAACAGTGTGTTACGCAGCCATGAGTCTCTGACTGAGCACATTTAAAAAGTCACGATATCTGTTTTGTGACTGATTAATCCTGATAAAATTTTAATTCAGTTTAAATTACAAATTTTTTTCTCAAGAATGAAACTGAAGTGAAACAAATCTGAACTACGTTACATGAAATCAATGAAGATTAAAACTTGATCACTAAAATGATTGTCAAAAGTTTTCTCATCTGAAATCATGAAAGACAAGATTTAATGTATAATGTATGAATCTGAAATATTTATCTCTCGGTGTGAAAAGTAGAATCAACTTACTTCCAACATCCAGTCTGGTTCCTCCACCGAACGTGTACCACAGTGATACAAACTCATTGAGCCGCTGTACAAAAACCTCTGACTGTAGAGAGACACCACTCTCTGACTGTGAAACAAACTCTACAACACTACTTTTGCTTCCTGATTTAGTGTCATCACAGAATAATAATTCTTTTACTGACAATGTCTATTTAAAATGTATATGTAGTGAAATATTCTGGCTTAAGATGGCGGTGGCAGGTGGGACAGGAGTTGTTGCAACACTCCTGATCTATGTTCTACTTTTGGACACTTTGAAATGCATCTTCAACGACACTGGTCTTCCACTATCGCGACCAAACGAACAAAAAGGAGTTAAAAACCACAACGGGCCGTTTGACAAACAAGCTCTGTACCAAACCAATGACGGCAAACACTTTGGATATGGAAGACAAGCTGTGGCTGCTACATTCATTTTTCCGGCACACTACTACAGCGCCACTAAGAGCAGTAAACGCAGTATCAGCACACTAAAAATACCACAAAGTCGCAGTCTTTTAATAGCCATCTGCCTCCTGCTGTCGGGAGATGTTCACCAATGCCCGGGACCTCCCAAAAGACTGAATGAAGCTGAAGCTACAATCACCGCCGGTAAAGTGGAAATCTGCACCCTCGACCACCACGACGTCCGAGCAGTCCTAGCTGTGGACCGAGATGGGCCGGGGATGCTTCTTCGCCTGTCAACTCGGGTCTTGGCCGCATCTGGTGTTCTGTGTGGCTCGGCTGCAGCGGCAAGCGTGGCGAAAAATTCCGGGCGCCAGGTGATCAGCATGGACGTGTTGGCTCCGTCAGCTGGATGTGGGGAATCTGCGCGCGGGATCTCCATTTCGGCGGCCTCCTCGCCGCCTATTCCTAGCGGACCTACACGGTCAGCCCCCATAGATCGAGAGGAATGCAACATCGCGGTGGAGGCTAGCGAGGCTAGTGGGGCTAAAAACAAACCCACGCGGAAGACACCATGTGACAGCCGGCATGACGTCAACGTCTGACAAAGACTCAAGTGAGTTTGTAACACAAACACAGCCCACGCAAAGTCTTTGTCCAGCTCAAAAAAGGCCTAGAAATCCTGTTATTAAAAGATACAGGGAAATTAAGATTTTAAAAACACTAAATCAAGCAAAATTAATTTGGGACACTCAAACTAAACCGAATGGGCTTCTGTGTGGACATATAAACATTCTCAGTATGATACCTAAACACGAGCTATTGGAATACATATTGAATGACTCAAACCTGGATATCCTTGGACTATCAGAAAGTTGGCTCACAAGCTCCTCTCCTGAGTCTGGTGTTGTCTTTCCAAACTTTCACAGTATTCAGAAGAGATAGAATTGGAGGAAGAGGAGGAGGTGTACTCATGTATGTTAAAAGTAACCTGAAGTGCTCTCAACTTAGTGCACCGAAAGAGATTGAAATTGAAAATGTTTCTGTTAAAATTTCTCTCTCTCCAGAAATGACATTTACAATAGTCTGTTTATATCGCCCTCCCTCAGCAAAAACAAACTTCTATGAGCAGTTGCAGACACTACTTAAACACCACATTACAAAAAATAAATCCAATGAAATAATTGTAATGGGAGATTTCAATGTGAACTGGGGTTGCAAAAAGGATAGAAAAACATTCAAAGGTATTATGGACTCTCTAATTTTTTCTCAACTTGTTCAGCAACCTACAAGAATTACAAGACAGTCAAAAACGCTAATAGACCTGGTATTCAGTAACAGGCCTGAACGGATTGTTAAAACCAATAATTTTCTGACTGGTGTCTCAGACCACAACTTCATATTATTTTCTAGAAAACTCAAAGTTAAGGGTTAGGAATGATCTTTCAAATTTATCAAATAACAGGTCCCTTTATGAATTTATACCTAGAAGTCAAAGACAAAATGTGTCTGAAGCTTATCGACAGTGGACTGGGACCCCATTCTATCCAGTGATAATCCTCAATTTTGTAGCAGCCAACTTAATAAAACTGTCAAAGAGGTTATATCAACTTTTTCCATTAAAGGGCGGCATAAAGCAAAGAAAAAATGTACTCTACTATGGTTAAATAATGAATGTAGGAACCTAATGAAAACAAGAGACCAACTATTAAAACAGTTCTTGAAAACAGGTCTAACCTTGGACAGACACAGATTTACTTCAATACGAAATAAAGTCACTACGCGTCTAAGACAGGCCAAAGCTAACTTTTTCATAAATGTAATAGAGAATGCCAAAGGCAATGGTAAAATTATCTGGCACCATCTAAATAAATTGCTTGACCGTCATTTAAACAAAAAGGAAAAGACTATGGAGCTCTGTGTAAATAACATGATTGTTAAAGAACCTCTGTCCATAGCTACCAACTTAAACAGTTTTTCTTATATCCTCTGATAAGGAGATTAGCCAGCATTTCATTCTAACTGTCTGTTTTAATAATTTGAGTGATGCTGCCGATCAAAATTTGTTCAGCATCACTCCTATTTCAAATTATGAAGTTGACAAATTAATTACAGGCTTAAAAAACTCAAAAGCACAAGATGCATTTGGTTTTAGTACACATTTTCTGAAGGAATATAAGGATTCTCTTGTACAACCAATAACTCATCTCCTCAATATGTCCTTCAAACACTCTATTGTACCAACTGATTGGAAAATTGCCGCAATAACACCAATATTTAAATCAGGTGCTAAAACAGACATGGCTAATTTTCGACCCATGAACATAGTCCCTGTTATATCTAAGCTTGCTGAGAAGTGGGTGGTGAAACTGCTCATTTGGAAAACACTAAACCTTCACTGCATCCACCACAGTTTGGCTTTCGATGTCTGGACTGTGATGTGGGTGTCCCTCAGGGGCCAGTCCTTGGGCCAGTACTATTCTCCCTCTTCATTAATAATTGACCTGATGTCTGTCCAAATATATGTTCACAGATGTATGCGGACGATGCCATTATCTGTACTGAAGCCAAAAGCTTTCACCAGGCTGCCAAAGAACTTACAGCCGCTTTGTTGTTTGCTGTACATGACTGGCTCAAGGACTCATGCCTATTGTTGAATACCACAAAAACTGTCTGTATGTATTTCTCCAAACGCCACACTGAAGGAAACAAACCAAGTGTCTTACTAAATGGAGCAGAACTTGATGTGGTTTCAGAGTTTAAATATCTCGGAGTAACTTTAGATCCAACACTGTCCTTCAGGAACCATGTAAAGAAAGTTTCCTAAGTTATCAAATTTAATAATCGAAATTTTAGCGAAATTCAAAATAATTTAAATATAAATGTTGCTAAAACCTATTTTTATTCAATGATTATTTCTCACATAGATTATTGTTTGACTTCTTGGTCCCCAGCTTGTCCAACAACACTTAAAACAATCAAAAACCTCTATAAAAGAAGTTTAAAAATACTTGATAAAAAGCCCATTTCCCACCACCACTGTCATGTTCTAAAAAAGCACAAACTATTAGACTTCAATAATATGGTTAATCTTAAAAGAGTCTGTCTGATCAAAAAGGTCTTACACTCCCTTGCCCTACCGCCGCTAAAGGAGTTTGTTAAACATAAAGACAACTTAGACAGGACTACCCGAGCCACAACCAGAGGAGATCTGTTGATCCCTTAGAGACGGACAACCTTTGGTCAGAATGTTTTGTCTGTCCAAGGTGGACGTCTGTGGAGTAGTCTACCACAAACTCTGAGAGAATGTTCCACATTCAGCTCATTTAAGGCTCAGGTCAAACACTGGTTATGGGCAAGCCAAGTCTGTACTCATTTATAGAAGTGATGTGTTTTAAATGGCGTGTGTTTTAAATTTTAAATGAAATGTGCAAATGTGAAGCATGTGTAATATTCATGTAATTTTTTTATTGTCCTTGTCCTTGTATTGACCTTGTGTGACCCCACCCTTTGGGACAACAGATGGAAATTAGCCCTCGGCTATAATCTGGCATGTTTACATTCATGTTTTTATGTATGTTCATCAACATGCACTGTCCCAATCAAATAAATGAATAAATAAATAAAATAAATTATTTAGAGAGATTTTTTTATTTATTTTATTTATTTCTTTCACATATTTTCTGTTTTTAATATTATTTCTATTGGAATGCATTTCTAGCAGAATTTGACAACATCAGAAACGCATATAATGATTTTAAATAATATTTATGAAAAATAAAATTATTTTCCCTGATATTCCCATAAAAGTTTGAGTCCAGAGTGAAAATGATTGATTAAAGTGATCCAAGTCCCTGTTGGAGTCAGTCAGAGCATTTCCATAGAGAGCCACTTTGCATCAGCAGCACCATGCTCCAGTGCTCTGGGAGAGTTTATAGTCCTGACAGTTGAAGACTGGATGACTGACAGCTGTCCTTCAGGACAACAGAAGACAGAGAAATCCTCCTCTTCACAAACATGAGTGTGATCTGCATCCTCATCTGGACTCTCCTCTGCTGCTGCTTCACAGGTAAAGTCCAGAGAATCCAACTCCTCTCCTCTATGAACATCCGTCCCTCTGAAATGAAGCCCACAAAACCATGAGGCTGCTTTCTCTTTCTGTCTGTGTCTCCTCAGAGTCCAGAGGCCAGGTCACAGTGACTCAGTCTGCAGCAGTCAGCTCTGCTGTGGGACAAACCGTCACCATCACATGTAGGACCAGTCAGAACGTTTACGCTTCTGGCAGTACACACTATTTAGCCTGGTACCAACAGAAAGATGGACAACCTCCTAAAAGGCTCATTCACTCCACCAACACTCGAGATACAGCGACCCCAGATCGTTTTACAGGCAGTGGATCAAACTCTGACTTCACTCTGACCATCAGTGGAGTTCAAGCTGAAGATGCTGCAGTTTATTACTGTCAGAGTTATCACTGGTTGAACAGTCAACATGTGTTCACACAGTGAAAAACCGTCGTACAAAAACCTCCCTCAGTCAGACTGAACAGAAACTGAACTGACTGCTGCTCACTGATACACTTCACTGAACACACGCACGCACAAACGCACACACACACGCACACACACACGTTACATTCATTTCATATACACAACTAAACATATGAATTGTTATTTTTTATTCAAATAAAAATAACAACCTCCATCAGCACCTCTCCCCTCTCCTGAATCCTTGCTGCGCAGTCTTTGCACCGAATCTCCACCGACTCTTGAAATCTTTAAACTCTTCCTTAACGGACACACACACACACAGACACACACGTATGCACACACTACAATTATTCCACGCCAACTGAACATATTAAATCAATATGAACATGTTAAATTGTTCGGACTTTTTTGTACCAAAGGTCAGAACAATCATAATACACATTAGAATAGAATAGAATAGAATAGAATAGAATAGAATAGAATAGAATAGAATAGAAGACTTTATGAATCTCACTGTGGAGAAATTTACCAGTGCATCAGGCTCATGGAACACACAGGGAGGTGCAAAAAACAATTAAATGAAAGGTGCAATAGAACAAGTAATCTTGTAAATCGTAGTAGATTGATAATAGAAAGCTAAAAACAGGAAGATCTAACTCACTGTATGTACCTGGACCTGAGTCTCCTCTGAAGGTGGAGGCGACTCTGGCCTTTCTTGCACAGAGCGTTGATGTTGTGGGACCAGTCCAGGTTACTGTTGAGGTGAACACCCAGGTTCTTGAAACTGTTCACTGTTTCAATGTCCTCCCCCTGGATGTTCACTGCTGGGTGTGGAAGTGTCCTCCTCCTGAAGTCGATCACCATCTGCTTCGTCTTACTGGTGTTCAAGCACAGGATGTTTTCCTCTCACCAGTCCACAAAGTCAGTGATGACCGACCGGTACTCCATCTGGTCCCCCTCCGATACACAGCCTACAATGGCGGAGTCCGGCAGCTGTCCGTGTTGTCGGTGAAGTCCAAGGTGAATGTGGTGAAGAGGGAAAGGTGAGAGGACGGTGCCCTGTGGCGCCCCCATGCTGAAGACCACCACCTCTGACTCACAGCCGAGCAGAAGCACGTACTGTGGACGGTCAGGGAGGCAGTTGATGGTCCAGGCAGCCACGTGTCCGTCCACTCCTGCGTCCTCCAGCTCCCCCTGCAGCCTGGTGGTGTTGAAGGCGCTCAATGGTGGGGTAAGGGTCCTTGGGGGCTCCAGGCATGAAATTCATCAGGCCCCCACCCCATGTGCACACCGAAAAAAATTGTTTGTTTTTTTTGCACAAAATTTCTATATGCACATATGTATACTGAAAAACTATGAGAACCCCGAATGTAATAGATGAGATTCATTCAATCAATCAATCAATCAATCAATCAATCAATCAATCAATCAATCAATCAATCAATCAGTCTCTTTATTTGCGCAACAACAATAGCAGCAGTTGTCCGTTTATGAAGTAATATTTGCACTGTGCTCAAAAAGGAGCAGGTAGAAGTTCGAAGAACTTATTAAATCCACCCCTTCACATTTAAAGGTGCAATAAGGAGTTTGCACATTTTATGCGAAACAGCGCCCCCTGCAGGCCTTGGGCATAATGCAGCTTAGTGTAAAACTCGTCCCTGGGGCTCACGTGCACGGAAGAGGGGAACTCCTTCCTCGCTCGTTTAGTAGCGCTCAAGTGAAATGGAAGTTTCTTTTCCCTGGTGGAGTCTGTGCTGGAGTTGTGGCAGTGCCAGAAGCCAGTCTTTTCTTACTTTCTGGAAGATCCTGCTCAGTTGTTGCTCACTAAGCATCTGGCGGAGTAATGGCGGACAAAGCGAAACTTAACAAGCCGGAGCGCGCATTACGCCATTCCTTTCAAATTCTCCCAAAAAAAATTGCTGGTGCCGGACCGGCACTGTGACTTTCAAGTGACAATTTAGCGCTGTTAGAGGTACTTGTAATGAATATGTGAGGGCACATTGTACACATCATTAAAAATGTGTAACATATTTATGGTGGAAAATAAGTATTTTTAAGGTTGTAAAACTCCTCAATGCACCTTTAAGTATCACACAAATTGAATCCCACATCCATTAGAAAAAAAAGAAAAGAAAAGAAAAAAATACTTACAAACCTTGCATACAAACTCATAGATCAGACAAGTTACAATTACAATTAATGTACAGTATATTACAATGTATATTGTTTTCAGTATTGCTTTTTAGTGCAAACATATTCTTTAAATGTACAATATTAAGGCAGCATCTTAATAAACATAATATTATAATAAACATAATGTTCTTCCAGGTGAGTGGACGCTGGCACATCTTGCTGCCGCTGCTCTCCGGCACTTTCAATGTGTTTTTTTTTTTTTTTTTCGATGGACTGATTAGACGGACTGGTTGTTTTGCAGGCCTAATGGACAATTGACTCCACTTCTTTGAGTGTCAACAAACTCACCTTTAAGTGTTTTCTTTTTTTTTTATCGCGTCATTTGTTTCATCTGTGCCTTCTGCCTCGGCAAACAATTGCCCACCTGTCGAAGCTCCACTCCCGGCACTGCTGTACGTCCCGTCATCATGTGGGTCAGCAATTTTTATCTTTGGTCCACATGTATGTGGTTGTTTCTGCAGTCCTGCCATCATCCGTGGCAGGATTATTCCAGTACACCGCAGCAGAGCTCCACTGGATCCGCTCTCACCTGCCTCAGCCCTCACCACCTGTGCTGCACCAATACCAGGACATCGCTCTTCTTCCATGCCGTAAATATATCCACCGCGGGTCTCGCAGGCACTTCCATCATGACAACTCTGCAGCCATAAAATCCTGTCTGCCGTCCCCGTGGCTATGGATGCGGAGGTGGTATCACGATACTTTATTGCGAGAAGTGGAAAGTTCTCCCCGTGTCCGTGCCTCCACTCACCTCATTTGAATGTCTGGTTTTTAAAGGAGAACTATGCAAGATTTGCTTTAGCGCTCCCCCTACTGGTCTCCTGTGAAAGCTCACTGTCGTAAACGTTCTCCGCATCACCCCCCCTCCCCCAACCCCGCCCCCGCGTGCAGAGAGCGTCCCACTCCCGTTTCCTTTTTTTCCGCTCATTAGACAAAGGTTTTTTTCTGTCTTTTTGGTTCTGCCATGGTGAGCACCTCAGGGTGGCGTTGCTAACGCTAGCGAGGGTTTCATGTTTGTTTTACGCACTTTTGTTAAATCTTCTGCAGCGGCAGTTCCCCGCGCTGCCCGGGAACTTCCTCCGGTTACTCCCTCTGTCGTAGACATGCCTGCCTCGCACACTCAAACTTACTGGAAAACAAACACACTCGGAGACATGCTTTCAGCTCAGTGCAGCGAACTCACTCGGACTCACTTCTACCAGAGGAGGTACCACTCCTCATTATTTTTCAGTTACCAAACGGAAATTAGAACCAATCAACACATCATGCAAAGATCGTCTATTTCAACACAATGACAGATATCGCACTCCAACAGCTTTTCTACTTGTACTCCCGTATGAGTGCCGTAAAGCGGGTTTGTTCTCGCGAGATGTTGTCAGGTCCGCTCCTCTGAAATGGCAAGCGCTGTTTTCAGGACACAGACCCCGGGGGGAGTGAAGGGACAAGCGAATCACCCGTAACAAGGCTTTGTTTACCCCCACAGGGATTCTGAAACACATTTATTGAGGTAAAAAAGTTGCATAGTTCTGCTTTAAGTTGCCTGGTCCCTCTCCCACTTTAATTGCCACTGTTTACCGCCCCCCAAGCCAAACTGTAATTTTTTAAATGAATTTTCCACCCTCCTCACCCACCTGTCTACCGTGTCCCCTAACGTCATCTTCTACAACAATAGCCTACAGGACATTCTCAACTCTCTCACCCCAGTCAAAACCCCTCAGGTCTCTTTCTCCTCCTCCGCCCCCTGGCACACCCCTGAGCTCAGAGAGATGAAAGCCAGGGGTCGTCAACTCGAGCGTCTCCATCAAAAATCTGGGGTCTATTTCACCAAGCAGGTTTTAAGAAAACTCTGTGTTGAATAACCCGGAAATGAGGGAAACTCTGAGATTTCCATTACACAAAGGGAGAGAACTCAAACCCGAGAGAGAGGAGTAACTCCAGCCTGTTCCACTAGGAGAGATAACTTAAACTGTCGGTCAGTTACCGCAGTAACACACTCCGTGACTCTAACCTGGTTGAAAGCAGGTTTTTCTCAGTCAACTCTGAGGTTTCTCTCTGGCTCCGCCCCCTTTCAGCCACGCGCTGTTCCATTTCCACATTCTTTCAGTCAGCTGGCGAGTTTTTGTGTAGCTGTCAAAATTTCATGTCCTTTTATCAGCGATCCTGTAGATGAAGGAGCAGCATTACTGCAGCGTGAACTGAATATTCGTTGGGAGATTATTTACAGACCGCGGATAGATGTTTTGGTGTTTCCGGACAGTTATCTTTTTGAACAGTACCGCTTCACGTCTCAGTCCATACGCTACATTTCACAATCTCATCCGTCCATACATTTGCAACATAACCAAACGTAGTCGCGCACTCACATCCCAGCAGATATTGTGTGTTGCGCTGCGGTTCGTCACAAATGGGAGTTTTTTATATAACACTGGAGATGCAGAGCACTTCGGAGTTTAAATCACCACCATCATTACCACCACAGCAAATAAAAGACATGACACACATTTCATTTTGTCTTCTTTATTTCCTACAAATAAATAAATAAATAAAGGGTTCATGTTCCAATAGTGAACATAATTCACCTGTGACCATGAACCCACCTGCAACTTGTGCTCCAGTATCTCAATTTCCAATTTCGTCTTCTTCATCTGGAGGTCCAGATACTGCTGTTCTTTAAGGGATTTCTCTATCTTGTTAAGTAAGTGGATTTTGTAGAATTTCTTTGACTGGTAACTGGGAATACATAGAGGACATTAAATTATCCAGCTGCACATGAATTGAATGAAATGAACCTCTGGTGTTTACTGAACATCCATCTCACAGTTTGATCTGTGATGTGGAAGTTGAGGGACCGTCCTGCTGCTGACCAGTCATGATCTGTTAAAAAGGATGACAATGTTGAATATTTCAGTGTCGGCTAAATGTCAAGCTCTATGTTCCACAGGAGTATTCAGAATTTTAATGGGAAGAGAACAATCAGAAACATACCTCCATATGACTTTCTGGATCCTCTGTGAAGGCAGCAGACACGGTTTCATCCTCCTCACCCTAGATAAATAACATCTTTCAGTATATTTGCGTATATTTTTCCAACCTAACATTTGGCAAAAATATTCTGAGTATTTCTTACTGACAGTTTGGTTGTAGCATGAAGGGGCTCCAACAGGCAGATAGAACCTTCACAATCTGGGCCAAAAGAAGAAAAGGACATGAAAGACAAAATAAATTTGTATCAATATCATTTATAAATATACTTGAATAATAGATAATAATATTAGATTAAATATGATTAATTATCGAACATAATATGATGTGTGACATAAAACAACTGCACAGTCCATCAGCCACTTAGTATTTATGCTACTTTACAATGTTAAACATGCTTAAAATGATGCACCTCAATGAGATTATGCTGAGGTCTTTCGAACAATGCTTTTATATTTCAGTTTTAGCTGCTGCCATGTGCGTTTCTTCCCCGCGGGATTACAACTAAATGAAATACTTTAATTGGTAACCATTCAAACAGTTTCCCTGTAATAATATTTAATATTCAATAATATTCTGACATAAAGGACTACATTTAAACTTACGCATTGACACGGGCAGCAATTTTCTGCCACGGCATCTCCTTCTCCTTCGCTGCTGCAGCGGTGTTGCATTTTTTTCAAAAAATGTGTTCCAGCTTCCACATGTCGCTCTCCGCTTCTCTGTTGCCATGGTGACTCGTCAAATCGGTGCTCCATTAATGCTGGCTTTTTATAGTTGTCGTGCACGTGCTAAATTCCAGGTGAAACTACTTGAAGTTGAGTAATCCAACTCAAATCAGCTGTTGTGTAACTGAAAACCCAGCGTTTTCCTTTTCAGAGTAGATCAACACAGAGAGGCATGGGCCGGTTACCGGTTTTAAGGTATACCATGGTATGAAAAAGTCAAGGTTTCAAAACCACTAAAATTTTCAAGTCCAGTCGCCTGCATTATAATTATAAAACTGTGCAAATCGTTGCGCTGCAGCCGGCATCAGTTCCAGGATTTGCACAGTTATAATTATAGTGAAAGGCGACTGGATTGATCAAACGCTGCCTGGTCACATGATCTGGTCACATGACCAGACAGCCGCTCGCGCTGCGCGCTCATAGCTAAGCTACTTGTTTCAAACAGAAAGTCAAACATGAAGCTCCATGTACATTATCCACCTCTAACCTGTCAGTCACCATAATCACAGTTTGTCCTCCAGTCTTCTCCTGCTACGTGAGGAGAAGCAGCGCAGCCGTCACGAAAAAAACTGTGCAAATCGTCGCGCTGCAGCCGGCATCATTGCACTACGATTCCCAGAATGCCTTGGGGACCGGTCACATGACCAGACAGCCGCTAAGCGCTGCGTGCTCGTGGAACAGAAGTCCTTGAAAGCCCTGACTTATCAATAATTACTGAGCTGGCCCGGGTATCTTATGCGAACCCAGACAGCCTGATACGGGCACCCACATTCAACGGGGGGGGGGGGGGGGCTCACAAGTAACGCCATTGGATTGTGGGGGGTACCGGGGGGGACTGCTCTCACACAGAGCGTCACAGCAGGGGGTGCAGTGCAGTGGTCACACCAAGCGCCAGAGCGGAGGAGCACCCACGTGTACGGCCACGGCGACCCCCCTGTACACTGTGCCCCAGGCGGCCGCCTAATTCGCCTATACCCAGAGCCGGCCCTGAATAATTACATTATACAAAAAAAACCTTGTGGCTTGCGCTGATTGCAGACAGCACTGAAGACAGATATTGTCGTGCGGGGCCCCCCCAAGGGGGTTTCCTACGTCGTTGTTTCATAATTGCATCGAAAATGCCCATTGTTGTCGTTTCTGTGCAGTACATGTACAGTATTAGCACTTGGGGCACAAGGTCTCTCTGGGCGCCCCTAAAAGCCGGGGCCCCAGGCAAATGCTTGGTTTGCCTGTTGGCACCCCCCGCCTCTGAAGGCACTGGAGAATTCGAAGAACATGACCCTCACAGCACGGCCGGCGGTCTCCAGGTGGGTGAGTGCCCGCTGCAGCAGGTAGATGACGGCGTCCTTCACCCCGATGTTGGGCCTGTAGGCAAACTGCAGTGGGTCCAGTGAGGAGTTCACTGTTACGACCCCCTTGGTCTGTGTTTCCTCTTCTGCTCTCCTCTCTGTTCTCCAGGTGTGCATCCCTCAGAGCATGCAAAGCAGAGTGTGTCAGTGCTCGTCCCTGAGTGGACCACCAGAGGTCTCCAGCTCCGCCCCTCGATCCTGCCATTGGTGCCTCACCACACCAATTAGGAGCCAGCAAGGATAAAAGGCCGGGAGCTGCATGCAGATGGGGGCAGACACCTGATAGGAATCACTTGTTAACGCTGTGTGTGTGTAGAGAGAGTTGCTGTGTCAGGCTTTGGCTGGTAATTTCCAGTTTGGGGGGTGCTGTTTCAGCATAAGTCTGTGGGCATTTTGTTGTTTGGGTTTTCTGGTTCTGTTATGTTTTGTCTTATTTTGAGAAGCAGCAGCGTGAGTGCTCGGTTAATTTAGAGTTTTGGGTTTCTTAGTTCTTCAGTTGTTTTGTTTTGACAGCACCTTTTGCCCACCTGGTTTGTGCCATTTTTCTTTACGTACACAAATAAATGTTTTGTTTCTTTATCCATGTTGCGTCCCTTTTCCCTACGAGCCGGGTCGTAACACTCACCACGGAGCGGAGGTGGACCAAGAGGAATCGCTACATGGTCTTCATGAGGGGGGAGGTCAGGATCACAGGTCTGTAGTGGGCCGGTTCCTTGGTGTGCGCCGTTTTGGGAACAGGGACCACACAGGAGGTCTTCTACAGGACGGGGACCGTCTCCAGGCTGAGGCTCAGGTTGTAGAGGGGGGAGAGAACCTGGCAGAGCTGGTCCAACAGGTCCTCAGCAGCCTGGGACAGATGCTGTCTGGTCCTGCAGATCTCCTCTGCTTCAGTCGCCTCAGCTCTCTCCTCACCTGATCTGATGTGGGGGGGGCGTCGCTGGAGCTGGAGACAGTGAGGGGCAACAGCAGTCTGGTGAAACTGGCTGTGGCCCAGGGAGGGGGGAGGTGTCACCTGGGCAGGGGAAGTGTGAATAGAGGGGAGGAGCAGGGTGTGAGGGAGGTGGGGGGAGAATCAAATCTGTTAAAAAAACAGTTTAAATCATCCGCCCAACGCTGTTCTCCATCGGCTGCCCCTCTGGCACTCTGCCCAAATCCAGAGATGTTCTTGAAGGGGCTGTATCATGCTTTTTTAACTAGTCTAAACCCTAGGAATTGCATTAACATGGTAATAGTTTATTTTTGGCGCTAAGGAAAAGTAATTTTGTGTGAAATAAAAGATTTTCTGGGGCTAATTCTGAAACCGGGAAGAGAAAACGCTCTGTTTCACTGAAATCCCGCCTCTCCCCATGTGGACTTTGACTGACAGCGTACTTCAACCAATCAGCGCTTCAAAACAAATACGCTGGCTAGCTTTAGCTCTTCAGCTCTAGCTTCTCTACACACAAAGACACGCGAAAACGTCTTTTCCTGTGAGAAACTCACCAAGCGCAGACCCTTCAGACTCTTGCTCCTGCTTGAGTGATGGTTAAAGTTTATCTCCGTAATCAGAGTTAGAAAAAAGCAGCAACGCTGATTGCCGAGGGCCTGCAGGAGGGGGGCTCAGCTGAGCCATCTTCTCCGTGTGACGTGAATGTGGGAAATAGAGCGTTTTCACGGGTGCGGGAGGGGCTGCCTCTCTGAGCAGCAGAAACACGAGGAAAGCTCATACACACAGGCACGAAGGAAAAAAAAATGCTTTGGGGGTGTTTTTGGTGAGTACATAACTATATAACAAGGTTAAAACACACAAAAAGTGCATTTTGCATGATACAGCCCCTTTAAGTCCTCTCCACACATCCCAAGCGTTGTTCTGGGCCAGATGCTCCTCCAGCCTCCTGCCATATTCCTTCTTGGCCCACCTGATCCTCCACTGGAGCTCATGCTGGACTCTGCTCTGCTCCTCTCTATCCCCTGAGATGAAAGTCTTTTTATTTAGGTTCAGGAGGACTTTCAGCTCAGGGGTGACCCATGGGTGGTGGATCACAGCATAATTTCTCTTGCTGATGCATATTTGAATTACCAGAGTGGACACCACACCCAATAATGAACGCTGCAAGACATGCGCACAGTTTCACTGTCCACTGTGCCTGAAGTTCAATTTTGCAAAATTGTTCAAGTTGCAGAGCCATGTAGCAGCACATAAAAAAGTGGCATTTTATTTAAAGGTAAGTGTAGTGCACTTGTCAGTGTTTTTGTGCACACTGTTCACCTGCTCATTCAAAAAAGTTACTTCATTGCTTTTTTGATTTATATGAAATAATATGTCTGTATGTTTTTGTAGGCAGACATGCCAACCCTGCAAAAATGGCGGTGTGTCATGTTCATCAAAAACTTTGATCTTGGAATGTAGGCTGCCATAATTTGATGAACTGATTGAACTGACATGATTGATGATTTGCACATTGAAATGTCATCCGTCTTGTTGTCTTTCCATTCTCATACTTGTTGCCAGAATTGCCTGATTTCAGGGCAGCACGTGTGATTTTAATTGTTTCACCCTTTTTGCCTTCTATTATAGTCATGGCAACATGTTTGGCTCTTTGGACAGATAAGTCAAAAGTCCTTCTGGCAGGTGAGGTGCCACCAGTTTTTTTGCCTGAAGTGAAAATTGGATGACATGACAGAGGTCAGTTTACATTTCTTTTGTCTCAATAATTATTTGTTGTTTTCAGTCAGTGTTATGTCAGGTTTCACAACCCCGGACAAGTTTTATGAACTGATTTTCTGACTTTTGGTTTTATCTAATGCAACATAATACTTTTAAGGTTGAAGAGAGGAAGAAAAGTTGTCAACAAACAGCTGCTCCAGTTGTGCAGGGGTGGAATCAACTGAAGAAGAGGAAGGCCTGATCTCCACTTCATGTTGTTAAATTCTGTGAGTTGACCTTTCATGTCTTGACAACAATTGACACTTTTCTTTCTTTAGACCAGTATGATGGCCCTTGTGGCTCACTGAAAGAAAGCAGCAGAATGGGTGCAGGCTAACCCACAACTGTTTTCAGCTGGGGTGGAGATGCCTGACATTTTGAACATGGACGACACATCATGCACTGAGGAGGCTGTGCAGCAACTGGCAAACTTCTTTGACGCCACCCTGGATATTGATGATGTGAAAAAAGAAGTAATTCTGGAGCCTTTTAAGTTTTTGTTGTACAACACTGAAGGTATGTGTGTCTTTTGTGAAGAGATTATGGACAACACGGCGTACATGGCATACAGGGGTTATTGGCTGTCTGGATCATAAAGCTAGGTATTCAGTAATCCAATGAATTGAATACACAAGTTAATCTGTCCTTTCAGTGCATTTTGGACAACTTTGCTGAGCACCATGCCTAAGTGTGCACTCATAATGATGGTGAGTAGATCCACTTTATATGCAATTTGTCAAAATGTATCTTGTGGGCTGCGGTAATTTTACAAAACATTCACATATTAGCGTACTGTGCTGTGAAGTGATTGCTGTTGCTGTCCATGGTGCTGACCTGTGTTGGTATATCAGGCTATTTGATTTCAAAACGACATGGTCGCTGTCCGTGGTGCTGAATTCTTCTGCGAAATGATTTCAGTCTTGTGCCAAAAAGTAGTTGGCTAGTAATGCTCGTGTGGTGACAAAAGCCTTCAAAATTGATTTTCAACACACTGCTTCACATATTTAACACATTTGGTCCAAACTTCTTATTGTTCAACCATATAATCTTGATTGGATTTAAGGGACCCCCACCTGCCCTGCGCTGACCTGTTCCAAAAATTGTCCCTCCACAAAGACAAAGCAGACCTTGTGGCCTTTTTAACATGACTTCCTGTTTCAGCTTCACTGGAAGTCAACCTGCTCCCCTTTTCATGAGGCTTGGATCACAGATGTTCCTCATTTCGGTAAACTTGAACAGATCTGACATACATTTCATTGTTGTACAAATACTTTTTTTTTTTTTTTTTTACGTTTGGCTACTTCTCTTTGATTGTATGGAGGAACTACAGTTCCACAGTAAAGCTGAGAGTCCTTTACTGTGCCATGAGCACAAAAAGTTTGGGAAACTATGCTATACTGATTTGAAGTAAACATAAAGTAATCCAAAAACATATAGAATACATTACTTGAGTGATCCAAGGGAAGAAATTGCAGATTTCATTTTAGGACATGTAATCTGCAGGGGAATACATTTTAAAAGTAACCCTCCCAACACTGATAAAGGGGTACATGTTGTTAGAAGTCCCAGTGGTGTACAGAGAGACAGAAGGGCTGCAGTGGACTGCTAATGATTCACTGTATAGTTTATACCCAGATGTGAAATGGAAGAATGCTGGATTCATATGGTGTGTCCATGTGACGATTATGTTTATATTGGAGGACATACTTCCTTTTTTTAACCAGCCAAAAACACACTATTAAGAGCATTATCTGAGTGTGTGTGTGTGTGTGTGTGTGTCTGTGTGTGTGTGTGTGTGTGTGTGTGTGTGTGTGTGTGTGTGTGTGTGTGTGTGTGTGTGTCCTTGCATATAGCTGTAGGTGTGAACATGTGTGTGGGTAGAGTGGCCTGCTGAGTGACTGAGTCCTGACCTGAAAAAGTCTTTCAGTCCAGCTTTGAAACATGCAGACAGTGTATATAGATGATTAAACCTGAAGTGCTTCCTTTTTCTTTTCATGTTTATTCCAGATTTATTTTTCTTTATCTATCTATCTATCTATCTATCTATCTATCTATCTATCTATCTATCTATCTGAAGAAGCAAGGAACAAACTGTTGGTGCATTTATTCTGAAAATGTCCTCAACAATAGTCTCAAGTGACTTTCACAAAGAAATGTAAAATACACACAAAATGCAAAAAGTGACTCTCACTTGTGAACATAGTACCAAGCAACGTTCACACAAATGTTATTGTTGAGTTTAACTTTAAAATTAAAAGGTTCTTGATGTTTCTCAGGAACCTGGAATATTGTTGAATAACATTAAGGACTGGGTTTATTATTTTCTGTTTGAATACAGAACAAGGAATTTTAAATGCCACTGTCGTCTTTCAGAGTATTTATTAACCTGATATCAACTGGGAAGAGACAAAAGCTTCACTATCATTAAATACAAGAAGCAGTAATGAAATCAGCCTGGATACTTATGATGTTGTTTTTAACTTTATACAATTCACACTCATCTATCTGAGACTCAGTCACCATTTGGAGTTTTGCTCACACTTCAGAGCAACTAATTTAATCTTACAATCATCTGAATCAGCATTTATTTATTTAAAGAAAAGGGAAGGACACTTCATTGTCATGAATGAAGGACACAGCTTCCTCTGACTGACTGTGTGTTTTGAGTCGGTTTGATATGAAAGTAATTCAGCAACAAGAGGTGGAACACTGAGAATATCTATCAAGAGACATTTCTGCTCCAAACAAGGTGTTATGATGATTTGATTGCTGGAAAAAAACTCATCCAAGACCAAAGAGTTGACATGAAAAGAGAGTTTATTTTGTCAAAGCTGGAAGAAAATCATGATGAAAGAAGATGAATATTGATGAAGAGAGTTTGGTTTGATGATAGAAGAAAGTGAAAGAGAGTGAATGACAGAGGTGAGATGAGTGTGAGAGTCAAAGCAGTGTGAGAGTCCCAGTGAGTCCGGTCAGGACTGGGAACACTGGTCTCTCCTCAGTGTCTCTCTGAGGGGAGTCTGGGAGCCCTGGGTGGCCTCACAGGTCACAGAGCCCACCTTCCTCCACTGGTCTGCAGGGAGCCTCAGGGTGCTGCTCCAGCTGTAGAGGCCGTCCTTCTGCAGCACCCCGGGGCTCCTGCTCTCCTCCCAGCTGCTGCTGCTGCTGCTGTCCTCCACCTTCCAGCTCAGACTCCAGCCTGAGGGGAAGCCCTTGTTGGCCAGGCACATGAGCGTGGCCTTCCCCTGCTGCAGCTCCTCTCTGGAGGGGGGCAGCACCGTCAGGGTGGGGGGCCTGTCACCTAGGAGACACCAATCAGATGAGAGGACAGGGAGCAGCCAGCTGTCAATCAAACAGCACACACCTGGACAGCTTCAGTGGGACACACATCATTTTGTCCTTCAACAAGTTGCTGCCAGATGCTTTTTCTGCTCCAGCAGTCACTCACTCACACATTGTTTCACTTCCCTTCAAGAAGCCTCTCATGCACATCAGCACAGAGAGAATCATCCAACAGTTTGACCTGCAACACCTCAAACTACACTGGAAGGAACACAAGCACATGTTTCAACCTTTACTGGCAAAGATTTGCATCAACGTCATCAGAAAGTTACACTTTATAACTTATGAGAGGAAACTTTAACAACATGAGCTTCAAATCACAAAGCTTTCAAATATTTGGTAGAACATTTTAAAAAAAAATAGTCCATAATGATTTTCTATGTATTACAACTTTTGATCATTTTCAAACTTTTTTTTTTTTTTTGTTAAGTGTACAGCACTGCGGAGAAGGTTTCTGTTGTGTAAATGTGTGATATAAAAAAACAGTTGATTGTATTGGATATTCATCAGCACAATTTAAATGTTCATGTAAAATAACAAGAACATTAAAAAATAGAAACAGAATGTAGAGACATAATAAAGCAGTAAGACAAACAATCCAGCTTTGATGAAGAGACTCTCAATAAAACTAGAAGAATAAAGCCTGCACACATAAAAACACAAACACATTTCAAACAGTGGACATGTAAACTAAAACTCAGTCCAAAGACAGACCAGTGCACCAAAACTGTCAATAAATACACAGGTCAGTCTAAAAACACATTCAACATGAGACTGGTAGAGTTAAAACAGTGTGTTACGCAGCCATCAGTCTCTGACTGAGAACATTTTAAGAGTCACAATATATATTTCTGTGACAGATAACCCTGATGAAATTTAATCCAGTACAAATTTCAAAATAACATGTTTACCTGGAACAGATCTGAGCTATACCACACGAAATCAGGGAAGATCATCAGTAAAATAATTATCATGACAAAACATAAAAACATCTTTCAAATCATGCAAAACAAGGTTTTTGATATATTTATCTGTCAGTATTAAAAGTAGAATCAACTTACTTCCAACATCCAGTCTGGTTCCTCCACCGAACGTGTACCACAGTGATACAAACTCATTGAGCCGCTGTACAAAAACCTCTGACTGTAGAGAGACACCACTCTCTGACTGTGAAACAAACAAACTCTGCAAAACTACTTTTACTTCCTGATTCAATCTCATCACAGAACAATAATTCTTTGACTGGCAATGTCTATTTAAAATGCATTTAGAGAGAATTTTTTTAAAATATATTTTCTGTTTTTAAAATTATTTCAGTAAGAAGTTGACAAAAACAATAGAAACACATGCAATGGTTTTAAAATAACATGTATATATATATATATATATATATATAAAAGAACACTACTGCCCTGAATATTCCCATAAAAGTTTGAGTCCAGAGTGAAAATGATTGATTAAAGTGATCCAAGTCCCTGTTGGAGTCAGTCAGAGCATTTCCATAGAGAGCCACTTTGCATCAGCAGCACCATGCTCCAGTGCTCTGGGAGAGTTTATAGTCCTGACAGTTGAAGACTGGATGACTGACAGCTGTCCTTCAGGACAACAGAAGACAGAGAAATCCTCCTCATCACAAACATGAGTGTGATCTGCGTCCTCATCTGGACTCTCCTCTGCTGCTGCTTCACAGGTAAAGTCCAGAGAATCCAACTCCTCTCCTCTATGAACATCCGTCCCTCTGAAATGAAGCCCACAAAACCATGAGGCTGCTTTCTCTTTCTGTCTGTGTCTCCTCAGAGTCCAGAGGCCAGGTCACAGTGACTCAGTCTGCAGCAGTCAGCTCTGCTGTGGGACAAACCGTCACCATCACATGTAGGACCAGTCAGAATGTTGGTGTTGGACGCACAAATCGGAAAGAACTCTTACAGTGGTATCAACAAAAGGATGGACAACCTCCTAAAGTCCTTATTTACTACGGCACCACTCGAGCATCAGGGATTCCAGATCGTTTTACAGGCAGTGGATCAAAGTCTAACTTCACTCTGACCATCAGTGGAGTTCAAGCTGAAGATGCTGCAGTTTATTACTGTCAGACTCAGAACAATATCAACAGTCAACAAGTGTTCACACAGTGAAAAACCGTCGTACAAAAACCTCCCTCAGTCAAACTGAACTGAAATTGAACTGACTGCTGCTCACTGATACACTTCACTGAACACACACACACACACGCACAGTCTTGTATTTCTATCCTTGTGGGGACCGTCCATTGACTCCCATTCATGTCTAGCCCCTAACCCTGACCCTTACCCTAACCCTAACCCACACCACAATAAAGCCTAACCCTAAAGAAATGTTTTTGCACTTTTACTTTTTTCAGTAACAACAACATGGTCAAGAAAACACTGTTTCTCCTACTTAGGACCGGAAAAAGGTCCCCACAAGGCACGTCGTTCCACGTTTTGCTATCCTTGTGGGGACATTTGGCCCCAACAAGGATAGAAATACGAGAACACACACACACACACACACACACACACACACACACACACAAACTTTTGTCTTTCTGTCCTGGTGGGGACCTTCCATTGACTCCCATTCATGTCGAACTCCGAACTCTCACCCTCACCCTAACCCACACCAAAACAATGCATAGCCCTAAAGAAATGTTTTTGCACTTTTACTTTTTTCAGTAACAACAACATGGTCAAGAAAACACTGTTTCTCCTACTTAGGACCGGAAAAAGGTCCCCACAAGGCACGTCGTTCCACGTTTTGCTATCCTTGTGGGGACATTTGGCCCCAACAAGGATAGAAATACGAGAACACACACACACACACACACACACACACACACACACAAACTTTTGTCTTTCTGTCCTGGTGGGGACCTTCCATTGACTCCCATTCATGTCGAACTCCGAACTCTCACCCTCACCCTAACCCACACCAAAACAATGCATAGCCCTAAAGAAATGTTTTTGCACTTTTACTTTTTTCAGTAACAACAACATGGTCAGGAAAACACTGTTTCCCCTCATGGGGTCCCAAAAAATGTCCCCACGAGGCACATCGTGCCAGTCGTGCCATCCTTGTGGGGATGAAAAAACGTGTACACACACACACACACACACACACACACGCGCACACACACACACACACACACACACACACACACACACACACACACACACACACACACACACAATATTTAGAATTATTCCACATAAAATGATCATATGAATACATTTAAATCAATCTGATCATAATTCACATGAAGTATCTTTTTTTTCTCACCTGCCAGTGATGGAGAAAGAGACTGATTCATCTTTTTGAACATTTGAACTAAAGTAGAATTAATTGCTTTGGTCTTAGTTTTTTAATGAAACTTTAGAAATCATTTTATGCAATTGATATATTTCTGGGACCCCTGAAAATATTTTATGTTCTTTCTCATCAGAGATCTGTGGTCTTGGCTTCTGGGTTTTTAAAGGTGTTTATTCTGATTCAAACTGACGTGTCAACCCTGTCTCTACAAAACTCTGTTCAAAGACAATTAAACCACATGTTGCTCAGAGAAACCTATTCTGTCTCTTAATACATGTTCATCTTCAACTAATTTTTTAAATAGAATCATAAAAATAGTCTGAAACAGATTCTTTTTTCTTTTCTGGGGTTCCATGCAGGCCTTTTCAACTTATTCTTGCTGTTAATTTACAGTTTTTTACAATTGCTTAAACACGATTTTGAAAACAGGGCTCAGAATTTCAAAACACTACACACAATTAGCACAACCACACACACAACATGGAAAACACTTCACATCCTGTGCAAAATGAAACACTATTGTAAAAACTATATGCACATTTATAAAAGCCATATTACGTTACCATATGAAACACAAACATTTCATCAGGCTTAGTTCTGTTTGAACCAGTTACACACTGCAGTGTTTAACTTAAAACACTTTTGGCAGTTCTGCTTCTGGACCTCTCAGTGAATAGATTGCTGTGAGAGAAGTACACAGAGAAAGTGCAAATATACAACATAGTAAATTCAAACACATCACGAGATCAATGCTGCAGACTTTTGAAATTATGATTTCATTTTTTTCATATAAACACATTTAGTCAACATAGAAAATCACAAGAAAACTTATCCCAACACTGTAAACCCCAAAAATAGACAAATAAAAATACTGTACTACCACTAAAGGTTAAAAATATGTGAAGAGAATAAAGAAAACAAAAAGAAATATGAGTAAATTAAATGAAATACTAAACATCTCTTCTCCTAGCAGGATCTGGCCAGAGAGTTTCATCTACATCACAGGAAATGTCTTCGTTGACAAGACAACGAGGGAAGAACCATCTAGAATGACGGATCCATTCTCTCACAGCTGCAGCGTCAGTTTGGTCACAAGCCTCTGCCATGGCCTGAATGAGGGGGTCTGAGTCTGGGGCCGGAGATCATAAACTTTCCACCGCCATGCTGAGAAAAATTCTTCGATAGGGTTTAGAAATAGAGACTGTGGTGGAAGATACAGGACTGTAAACAGTGGATGGTGCTGAAACCAGTTCTGGACCAGAGCAGAGTGGAGGAATGACACATTGTCCCAGATGACCATGCAGTGGATCTGGGGCATTTGGTTATTTACTGGGAGGAGGCTGAGCAATCTGTCCAAAAATCTGATCATTTGATCTGTGTTGTAAGGGCCCAGATTGGCCTGACGGTGGAGGAGCCCACTCAGGGAAATGGCTGCGCAAAGGGTGATGTTACCCCCACGTTGTCCTGGGATATTATAGTACAGCCCTGTAGCCAATGATGTTTCTCACCTGTTGCATTTACATAGTACTGAAACCTGGTTGGTGTGTCTACAATAAAGCAATCCTGTTTGTACACCTGATGTGAGTGTTTAATCAAATGGCTCATGGGTGTGGTGATTTATCCATCAGTGCTGTGGAATTTCAAGGAAGTGGCATCTTTATATACGTCTGTGTCTAATGTATACAAGTGTGTTTAGTGTTGTGTAAATGACTGCGAGTATTGTTCTGCAAAAAGTGTGAGGCTGACTTTGTGTTTAAAGTGGTGAAAATCTGGTCCTGTGTTTTGCTCCTTGAGTGTAAGGTATTGTGATAGGTATGTGATTCTTTTGTTTTTAGTGTTTATGCAATCATAAAAAACTGTAAATATACATGCACACCTCTCACATTGTGTCGTGACTCGGGCTGTTTTGGAGCTGATATTTACCTCCTGATGTATTTCTAACAAGCCTGTTTCTATTTCATCCCTACTGACCACCAGAGGCGGTGCTTAAAGCAGTGGAATGTTCCCTTTGCACATGCGCAGTTCGAGTATGTATACCAACAAAGTCACTTGTAACCCCTAGGTGACCCAGGAACTGCTTAAGTTCAGGGCTACACCCACCAATCTTCTCCTTTTTTCTTCTTGCGTTAAGTTTGTGTACACCTGACGGGACGAGCCTGTACGGCGTCGTGATGCACCGTCACTGGGGGCCTTGTGACCTTCGAGGTCGGAGCTGCTTTATGCCCTCCAAAGGCTGTGACGTGTTGCGGTCCTGTTCATCTGATTCTGCGGCACTGTGCATCGCCTGTGGTGAGAGATTCATTCATGCCTCCGGCAGACGGTAAGGCTGATGAATCTGCTATTCCTCATGGTGAGTGATGGGGGGAGCGGCTGTTCCGCCCGGGCTTGTTCACATGACGACCGCGGCCGTGCGGCATGGTCGGTAGTAACTTGGGGCGAAGGGACGCTGCTCGCATTCCTGGCCCGGCTTCAGGAAGCGATTTGGCTGGTATGATGCTGTGCTTCTGACTGTTGTTGAGCCGCTTTGAGCCCCCGCCGAGGCCGCTGGCTCGGCTTCTGAGTGCGCTGATGAAGATTGCTACAGCATGCAGGGTGCCCTCGCCCCGCCGCCGCAGTAGTCAGTGAGGTGCGTCGTGTGTCGGGGGATCAGCCTCCTCTTCCACCGGCCGCTGCTGCGTTCTTTCTGATTGTTACATATCAGCTGCTCACTCAGGTGACGCCGCTGCTAGCAGGCGGGCGGGGCCCGCCGTTCTCGCTGCCACTGCGGTGGCCTCGTGATGCGGCATGCGGCCGCTAGCGCGTGTCGGCTGAGCGGCCAGTCAGTGATGTGTGTTACGGGCAGAAGGCACAGCCGCGTATACCCCAGCTGCTACATGCTCTAAGTATCATGTGCACCCCCGCTCCGACGGGGGACGCCTCTGCGAGCAGGCGGAGGGAGCTCCGCGCTCCTTCTCCGCTCATAGCTTTCTCTGGCGTCTTCACTGTAGTGTGCAAGCCAGGGGTGTATCTCTGTTATTTGAGGCCCGCATGCCCCCACCTCCAGACCATGGGCATACATGCTACTGGGGTGGGGCCGTGCACACGCCCCCCACACTGGCCTGCTGTGATTCTACACTAGCCTGCTGTGTTTCCACACACATACATGTGTTGGTGTATGGTGGTGTCGCCATTTCTGCGGAACTAAGTGCGAGGACACTGGTTGTGGTGTTTCCGCTGTAGCGGCACTTACGCTGGTTGTGGTGTTTCCGCTGTAGCGGCGCTTACGCTGGTTGCGGTGTTTCCACTGCAGCGGCGTTGTGCTGTTTGGGATGTTTCCGCTGTTGTGGCGCTTACGCTGGTTACGGTGTTTCCGCTGTTGCGGCGCTTACGCTGGTTGCGGTGTTTCCGCTGTTGCGGCGCTTATGCTGGTTGGGGTGTTTCCGCTGTTGTGGCGCTTACGCTCGTTGCCGTGTTTCCGCTGTTGCGGCGTTTACGTTGGTTGCGGTGTTTCCGCTGTTGCGGCGCTTATGCAACACCAGGTTACGGTGTTTCTGCTGTTGCGGTGTTTTCGCAACACCAGGTTACAGCGTTTCCACCAGGTTGCGTGTTCCGCAATGCCAGGTTACGGTGTTTCCACCAGGTTGCAGGGTTTCCGCAGCACCAGGGTGCAGGGTTTCCGCAGCGCCAGGTTGCGGGGTTTCCGCAGCGCCAGGTTGTGGTGTTTTCGCAGCGCCAGGTTGCGGCGTTTCCGCAGCGCCAGGTTGCGGTGTTTCCGCCACACCAGGTTGCAGTGTTTCCACCGGATTGCGGTGTCTCTGCTAGTTGCAGCGTCTCTGCTGGTGCGGTGTTACGTTATTGTACTGTCTGCACTCGTTGTGCAGTGGACCGCTCCGTGTACTGCGCGAGCGGCGGCATAGCCTTCTGTTCTTGGTGCTACGTAGCGGACGTTGCTCTGCGGCTGGCGTTCCGGCCTGCCGCCCTGTCCTTTTCCCCACACCTGTTGCTCGGTGTGTGGAGCCGCTCCTGCAGGAGCAGCGGGGCGATCATTTTCCCCCCGCACCCACTTGGTTTGCCGTGCAGGCTGCGTATACGCCCCTTCCCTCGACTTACTGCACCACCGTCCCGGGCACCTGACACTCTGACTGATGGCACCACTGCGGAGCAGTGAGGAGCAGGTGTCCCTGGTCGACTGTTTTTTTCCATTGTGGTGCTGCCCGACTGCTAGCTTCACACTCTGCGTTTGCCGTGCAGCCGGCGTATGTCCCCTTCCCTCGGCTTACCGCGCTAGCATCTCCTACCCCGGGTGCCTGGTCCTCCGATGGGCTTAGCTGCAGTTGCTGTGCAGGCGGCGTACGCCCCCTTCCCTCAGCTTCTGCACTGCCATTATTCTGACAGGCTGCGTGTGCGCGGCAGTGCGGTCAGGCAGGAGGAGAGAGAGAGCAGTCGCCTGGTGGCCGCTCTCTCTGCTGGTCGTGGATGGTGTCTGGTTTGGTTGTGCAGGCGGCGTGCGCCCCCTTCCCTCAACCTCCATGGACAGGATGTGATATGAGGTGGGAGAGCTGCGTGTTTGGACGGCTCTCACCGCGGTGTTGCCTGGGGGGCCCCCCATACAGGCGGATGATGGCCGCGACCACTGTCCCAGTTGTCTTGGTCCTGTTCACATCAGAGAGGCGCTGTTGTACAACCTGTGCATGGCCAGTGGCTACATGCCCTGGGCACAGCGGGCTGGCTGGCTGGCTGGCGCTGGTCTCTTCTGCTGCTGGGGGTGCCCCCCGCCCTCCCCCTTCTGAGGGCCGGGAGGTGTACTCTGGCTGCTGTGCCTGGCGCGGCTGCGGCTGGCCTGGAGCATATGCCAGATGTGGGGCCGGCTATAGCGTCCCTCAGCTGCTCACGCTACCATTGTGCTGGCCTATTGCATGCACCCGCCCTGGCTGTCGGGTGGCGCGGTGGCAGACAGTGGGAGGAGCTGTCGAGCTTCCCTTCCTGGATGGCCTGGTGTTCTGCGTTGCTTCGCGGGCGGCATACGCCCCCTTCCCCACAGTTTCCCCCCTTCACTATTGGTGGCGGGCGTGTATCGCTGCTGTTGGGTGGTGCCACTTTGGAGGCTGTTGAAGGAGGGAGCTGCTGGGCAACCATTCCCTCTCCTCGACGTGGCCTTAGCTGGGACCCTGGCCGGTGGTTAGCGTTTGCTGTGCAGGCGGCGTGGGCTGCCTTCCCTTAGCTTACTGCATCGTTGTTATCCTACTGCCTTCTGGGTGCTATTTGCGCACCCCCCCCCCCCCCCCCCCCCCCCGCACCCCCCCGCCCCTGGCGGTGGACCTAGTGGCAGCTGATGGAGGGGGGCTGCCAGGGGCAGTCGTCCCTCTCCGGGATGTGACTCTGCCGGCTTGCAGGCCGGTGATTGAGGTTGATTGTGCAGGCGACGCACTCCTCCTCCCTCTGCTTCTTGTATGCTGCTGTTTCTTCTGGCCTGGTACCGCTCCGACAGCACAGCAACGGGGGTGCCGCTGCGTGGCTGTCCCCTCTCCCACGTACGGCCTCCGCTGACTTTCAGGGTCTTGACCACACTGCGTCCGCTGTGCGGGCGGCGTCCGCCCCTCCCCCAGCATGTCGCACTGCCGTTGTATCGACTTGTTGTGTGCACCCACCGTTCCCGGCGGGTGGCACCACGGGGCAGGCAGACGGTGCAGACGGCTGCTAAGAACTCCTGGGTTGGTTCTCTGAGCTGCTGGCGTGGTGATTTGCGCTGTGCCCCTGCTCTGGTGGGTGGTGCTACTGTGGGGGCTGATGGAGAAGGGGGCTGCTAAGCAGCTGGTCCCCCTCCTGGATGGAGCTCTGTTCGTGCGCGCCTCGCTTGGCTTGTCGGCATGATCTTTGCTGATTGCGGTAGGGCTAGCATTGGCTGGCTCTTGGTTATGGGCCACATGTGCTGCTTCCCCTGCTGTAGGACCCCGCGGTGGCAGTCGCCACGCGATGAGTGTTGGTTGGGCGCTGCCAGTGGAAGCACTGTTGTGGTCTTCCGGCTTATTGGTGCCTGCTTTGGAGCAGGGCACCTCTGGCGAGGGGGCAGGGGGGAGAGGGCACTGCCGTGCCACCGTTCCCTCCCCTGAGCGTAGTACAGCTACCCCTTGTTGGCCTTGCCGTCGTGCGCTGGCTGTGTAGGTGGCGTATGCCCTCTTCTTCAGCATATTGCACTGACCTTGTCTCCTGATCCTCTGACCGACACTGTGTCAAATGTCAAATGTCAAATGTCAAATTTATTTGTATAGCACATTTACAACTTGAAAGCCCAAAGTGCTTCACAATAAAAATAAAGCAATATAAATACAACAATAAAATAATACAAATGACATTAAAAGGAAGAAAAACATCCATTAAAAAATTAAAAGACAGTGACTACAGTGAATGCTCAGCTCAACCCGTCGAACGCCAGAGAGAAAAGATAAGTCTTTAATGAAGTTTTAAAGTGCTGAAGTGTCTGTGCAGCTCTGACATGCAGAGGGAGACTGTTCCAGAGCCGCGGGGCCGCCACAGAGAAGGCTCGGTCCCCTCTGCTCTTCAGTTTGGACCTGGGAACATCCAATAATAGCTGGGAGGATGACCTCAAGGTTCTGGTTGGAGTGTGAGCAGACAGCAGCTCCCACAAATAATCAGGGGCCAGGCCATTGAGGCATTTAAATACAATGAGGAGAACTTTAAACTGGACCCTGTAATAAACTGGAAGCCAGTGTAATGAGGCCAGGACTGGAGTGATGTGCTGCTGACGCTTAGTTCCAGTGAGCAGACGAGCTGCAGCATTTTGGACCAACTGCAGTCTTCCCATAGATGCCTTGTCTAAACCAAAATATAGAGAGTTACAGTAGTCCAGGCGAGCTGTAATGAACGTATGCGTGACTCTCTCAAAGTCTCTGGCCGGCAAGTAAGATTTTAACTTTGAAAGCAGTCGCAACTGGAAAAAGTTGTTTTTCACCACTGCGTTGATTTGTTTATCCATCTTAAAAGCAGAATCTAAATAAACACCAAGGTCTTTCACAGAAGGCTTTTTTTAAAGAAAATAAAGGGCCAAGAGCAGTGTCTACACCCTCAAGAAAGGCCGGATCACCAAATACTACAACCTCAGTTTTTTTATCATTTAAATGCAGATGGTTCAGAGCCATCCAGTCTTTGACGTCTTTCAAACAACATTTCAGAGATTCGAAGGAAGATGAATTATTCTTAAAAGGCACATACATTTGAACATCATCTGCATAGCAATGAAATGAAATATTGTGCTTTCTGAAAATAAATCCCAATGGTAATAAATAGATGCCAAAAAGAATTGGGCCGAGAATGGAACCCTGAGGAACACCACATATCAGGGGAGCAGGCTTGGATTCGTTGAGGCCAGTATAGACAGAAAAAGTTCTGTTGTCCAAATACGAACGAAACCAATCGAGGGCCGTGCCTTTGACACCAGCACACATTTCCAGACGAGACAGCAGAATTTCATGGTCTACTGTGTCAAAGGCGGAGGACATATCCAACAGCAGTAGAGCAGCAGAGTTCCCATTATCCAGCGTCACAAGAATATCATTAAAAACCCGCAGGAGCGCCGTCTCAGTGCTGTGCTTTGCTTTAAAACCTGATTGGAATTTTTCACAGATGTCATTTTGGGTAAGATGGGATTGTAGTTGGTTGAAGACCACTTTTTCCAAAACCTTGGAGAGGAATGGAAGTTTAGATATTGGCCTATAATTAGAAAGCTCATTTGGGTCCAAGTTGTGTCTTTTAAGAAGAGGCTGCACAACTGCATGTTTAAAATCTGATGGGACACCGCCAGACGCCAGTGAGGCATTGACTAGTGAGAGCACAACAGGACCAACAGAGTCAAACACCTCTTTAACTAATTTAGAAGGAAGACAATCAGTTGGACAAAAAGAAGGTCTCAGACAACTGACAATCTTGGCTAACTCACCAAGAGTGACAGGCTCAAAGTCTTCCAAGCTCACAGGACAGAGAGAAGCTACATCAATGACTGGAGCGGAAGGCATTGAGACAGAGGACACAATGGCAGAAACCTTATCAATGAAGAACTTTCTAAATTTTTCACACAGTGCTGTAGAGGACAACAAAATACCACTGTTACGTGGATTTAAAATACTATCGAGAACATTGAAGAGCACCTGTGGTTTGTGACTGTTGGACGAGACAAGGTTAGACATATATTGAGATTTTGTAGCTTTTACAGCTCTTTGATAGGCTGATAAAGAGTCTCTCAACATTTGCAAAGAAACATGCAGTCTGTCCTTTTTCCATTTTCTCTCAGCGCGTCTGCACTGACCCCTGAGAGCTCGTGTGTCCTCATTAATTCATGGTTTGGAGGCGTGAGCCGTTTTTTCTTAAACGTAGAGGAGCAATGGAGTCCAGAATGCTTAAGCAAGTAGAATTAAAAAGTTCGTTTAACTCCTCTACGCTCTCCCAGGATGAGTCTGATAGGCCTGTATCAAGAAAAGCAGCAGAGAACTGAGGCGCTGTAGAAGGGTTTAGTGCACGCCGTGCACGCACCTGAGCACCAGACCGTACTGAGCAGGGCGGCGTTACCGTGAACAAAACCGGCAAGTGGTCAGAAATGCAAGTGTCACAGATTTCATTTAAACACACATTCAAGCCATGGGCCAGAACCAAGTCCAGAGTGTGACCTTTTTCATGGGTCGGACTGTTTACCCATTGTGTGAGATTAAAAGAGTCAACAAGATTTAAAAAGTCCCTCACCATGGGCTTAGATTCGCAGCACACATGAATATTGAAATCGCCGGCAACCAGGAAACAGACAAAGTTTAAAGAAATCCACACCAAAAGTTCAGAAGACTCCTTAATAAAATCCTTATGGAACTTAGGTGGGCAACAGACAACAGCGCACAGCACAGGAATGTCACACAGCAGTGTAACCAGCTGGATTTCAAAACTGGAAAACACGTATTGGGGAGTTGTCTCACTACAGTGCAAACACACACGAAAAACTGAGGCTAGCCCTCCGCCTCTACCTGAGGCACGAGGAGAGCTAAAGTAAGAGTAGTCAGGGGGCAAAAGTTCAGAAAATGGCATAAACTCACCACTCTGAAGCCACGTCTCAGTTAAGAGCAGTAAATCCAATTTTCTCGATGAGATAAAATCGTGCAGAATGAACATCTTGTTAGCGATGGATCTCACACTGAAGAGAGCCACGCGGAGACAAGCATCCTGTTTATCTGCCGGGAAGGCTCTTCTCAGCGGCTGGAGGTTGTTGTAGCATACACCACGTCCACGGTTCCAGCGGCGGCTTCCAGTTAAAGCGGTTCCAGGGAGCAGCTGATCCGCGGCGGCGGGGTCTCCCACAACCGGCTGCAGTCAACGCACAGCGCACACCTTCAAAGGCAGGTCGGGAGGGTGAAGCCCGGGGCAGCAGGATCCGGGACCATGAGCAGGAGCCAAACGCAGGTGAGCTCTAGCTCGCACAAGCAGGCCGGCTCGTTTACCCCGTCGTTTGGGGCGTCTCCTCCGGGGCACGGCGCACGGTGCTTTCTGCAGAAACGCCGGGACAGATGCCAGGAGAGGTGGAGGAGTGTCCCAGTGATGTTCGCCAGTGCATTTTAAAAGTGATCCATAAGACTCTATAATGTGAAAAAGCGACTGACGATCGTATACGAGTATGGCTGAAACATCCAAAATGTAGTGGCTGAGAAGAGGAAATAAAAATAAGAACACACTGGACAGACGCATGGCCATGCACACTGCTGGCGCCATCTTGGCAGTGGGGGTCGGTTCGGCTGTATCCACCCCCTGCCTCATTCCCAGCAGGTGCCGTCTTGTGAGACGGAGGGGAGTGGGGGCCGCCATGCGGCCGCTCCCTCTCCCGGATGTGGCTCCGCTGCTTTGCTGACGTGGTGATGTTGCATCGGCTGTGCCGGTGGCGTGCACTCCCTTCCCGCAGCTTATCGCCCTGGCCCCGTCTTGTCCTACCAAACCACACTCCTGGTGTCTGCCTGGAGCCTCTAGCAGGTGATGGTCATGTGTCGCCTTTTCCTAGGCTTGTACGGACCCTGCTTGTGGTGTTATGTGGCCAGCTTGGGCCGTGGCCGCGGTGCCTGCCGGGGTGTCCATTCCCCTACTGGGCGTAGCATCAGCCAGGCTTCGTGGGCAGGCCCGTCTGGTGATGGCAGGCCTCCCGGTGGCGTTGTGGATGGTTGACGTGATGTCTGGCCAGCATGCAGGTCGTGTGCCTGCAGGGGCCTCAACGCGCTGACGGACTCCCTCTCCTGTTGGAATCCTCCACCAGGGGGGTGGTGCCTCCATGGGGGATATGTGTACTGGAGGGTGCTTAGGAGGTGGCCACTTTCCTCCTAACCCCCTGAGAGCCGCTGGCCTCTGGGCCACGGGGTGCTCATGCACTCCTGGCCGCAAGCCCTTCGGTGGACGTTCCCGCCGGCCCCTCTCCTTGGTCGACGCCCATCAGGGGGCTTTAGAGGGGCACACGCACACAGTGCTCCGGGTGGCCCCCTACTGGCCGGTGCAGGCTTGGTTTCCTCTGCTCCGCCGGTTGTTCTGCGGCAGCCCATGGCACCTTCTCAGCTGGAGGGTTCTGCTGTCTCAGCACGGTGGCTGGGTGGGGCACCCCCGTCCTCACCGTCTCTGTCTTGCGCCTGGCGACTGAGGGGCCCGACTCGCTGCTGAGCAGCTGTTCGGAGTCTGTTGGGCGAGTCGCCTCGGATGCTAGGGTGCCCTCTACCAGCGGCTGTCTGATAGTGGTGGAGGTTGGTTGCACAGTGGTGCATCAGTCATGGGGAGGACCCGGTGCCCTGCCCAGTCCCCGTGGTCCTGGACTCTGGCAGTCTTTGGACATAGCCCGGTCCCCGTTCACCCTGGGGGTGTATGTGGCGGCGGGCCAGCCCACCATGCATGGTTGCATTGGGGACCACACTCTGGTGTGGGCTTTCCTCAGGGGGCTCTGAGGCCTACTCCCCCGGAGGCCACGGGCACCCACCTCAGATCTACATCTGGTGCTGGAGAGCTTGTCAGCCTCGGGGCGAGTGGCGCGCCGGCCAGGGCTCTTGTGTCCAGTCGGAGCTCTGAGAGGCTACATGGATGCTGTGGCAGATGTGCGGACATCTGACCAGTTTGTTACCCACTACGGTGGCCCTAGTCGGGGCTCTGCTCTTTCCAGGCAGTGCCTGTCCCGCTGGGTTGTGGACGCCATTTGCCGTTCTATCGGGCCGCAGGGCAGCCTCTGTCCGAGGGTGTGCATTGCCACTCCACCAGGGCGGTGTCCATGCCAGGGGTCGCCCTGATGGGGGTGCTCCTGGGCGGGCTATGGGCTGTCGTCGTTGGGACGATGCCTGACCCCTTTTCCAGGTCCTACAGGTTGGCCATTGTGCCTCCGCATCCACTGCGGTTGGTACTGGGCCCTGCAGAGGCTTTTCAGTGGGATTGGTCTCTGGGATTCCTCGTGACCAAGTTGGCATACGTCATTCCAGTGCTTTAAGCACCGCCTCTGGTGGTCAGTAGGGATGAAATAGAACGAAAGTTACCAATGCAGCTACGGTTCTATGAATCCCGGATGACCGCCAGAGCACTCTGTCACTCGCAATCCTCATGGTCGCAAGAAGATTCCATAGGAGACGATTGGTGGGTGGAGCCCTGAACTTAAGCAGTTCCTGGGTCACCCAGGGGTCACGAGTTACTTTGTTGGTATACATACTCGAACTGCGCATGCGCGAAGGGAACATTCCAGTGCTTTAAGCACTGCCTCTGGCGGTTGTCCGGGATTCATAGAACCGTAGTTACATTTGTAAATGGAGCAAAGTGGTAGTTCTGACACGCACGGAGTCAAGCTGCTGGCCGAGCTCCCACGCATCGGGGGCGCGGCCTTACCACCTCATGTCAGGTGATCGGTTCCCCTCCCAGGCAGATCAGCTGATCTATTGGGTGTGTATTTAAACCGCCCCAGTCTACCTGAGTGTCTGGCCGTCATCTGCACGCTGCTCGTACCCACCTCCTCCCCAGCTCCTCCTTGTGTTCCAACTACCGCGTATCTGTCCATCTCCTCTTTCTGTCCCTGCACCCAACCGGAATAGCAGAAAACCGCCACCTCTGAGCCTGGTTCTGCAAAGGTTTCTTCCTGTAGAGGGAGTTTTTCCTTTCCACAGTTGCTTATGCTTGCTCATGTGGATCTGTTGGGTTGCACTGTAAAGGGGTCTAGAATCAACCATGTTGAAATTGGCACTTCATATAAGCTGACTTAAATTGAAATGATGCTTGCTCTGTTCCGGGGTTCTTGCTGCTGCTCTCCCTCCCTCGTGCCCCTGCAAGTCGGCACTTGGAAGGCAGGGGGGAGTGCTCTCCCTGCCTCAAGGCTTTCCCCACAGGCGTGGGGAAGGGGAGGGAGGTCCCAGAACAGAGCCACACCACCAAGTTCAATTTGCTGCTTAAAGCTTAGTAATTCCTTAAGTCATCTTTTACTTAACGCAATGTTATTGTCATGTTATCTAATGATGGGTTGTATTTTATGCTGTTATGCATGTTCCAATTTTCATGCTTTCTGGATTGTAATAACATTTTGACGAAGTGATCGTGGCAGAACTTTCGTTTTCAGAGCAGCTCTGACACGATCTGCCACCAGAGAAGACAGCTGGAGCTTCTCTGATGCTGTGCTTCTTCATCACCATGGAAACCAAGACGCGGTTCTGTGATGGATTTGGAAGTGATTACAACGAGGGCTGTCACGATATCAAATTTTCTCTTCACGATTATCATGGGCAAAAAATATCACGATAACGATATTACCACGATATCAGCAAAAAATTAAGTAATAATGGCACAAACATTCAGATTCATCTTTAATTTTATTTTTGTTTGTTTTCTCTCTTTTCCAAGATGAATTACATTCAGAATACCTGTCAAATGAGGTGTTGAAACAATGTGAGAACAATAACTGTACAAATGCATACAAAAAGTGTAGTTACACTCAACTAATTAAAATCTGGTGAACTGATTAACAGAGGATCCACAGCAGAGGCGTAATTTATGTAGGGTTGGTGGGTTATGAAAACCCTCGGGTCCTGTTGGGATGAAATCCTGTACCACCACCACACTGTCGAGAATTTTTGTTTGTTTGTTTAACTCCGAGGCGAATGAGCGCAGCAGCTGCTTCTCTCCAGCCAGAGGCGCCGCTACTGGCTAGGGCCCCGAGCTGAAGGGGGCCCCGAGGAACGGCTGACATCAGTCAATTTGAATGACAAATTTAAGGCGCTACACTAGACGCTGCAACGACAACGCGTCGAAAATCCCCCGCATTGGGCCCTTTTCCAAGTGCTCACCAGTTAGTTGCTAGAAGGGGGCCGGCGGAGAAGACGGTGGATATCAGCGACACAACTTGAAACCTCCCGGACACGTCTGGAACCTACCTAATGGGGCCCCACTACTACCCGGCTTGCATCGACGTGCAGTCAGTGTTGCTAAACACACTTTTTTCAGGTCAGAATGGAGCGTCTCGCTGTCGTTGTCGGCCACCGCCGACATGTTTAGTTCACTTGTGACGCTCACTAACTGGGAGCCACGCTAGCTAGGAGCCATGCCGCTACCGCTGCTGCTGTGTTTACATGCGAGGGGAGGGGGAGAGGCTGGGGTGTTGCAGGAGGGAGACGAAGCAGGGCGGAAGAACAGGAGCGGATTTTGAAAAAACACTTCAACACGTTTCAAGTGGCACTAGATCCTCTTTACGATATTATCATGTGCGCATTTTGAACACGATATTGAAATTTCATTTTTTTAATACCACGATTATCGTCAATACCGGTTTACCGCGACAGCCCTAATTACAACAATACCGTTCTTAGCTGTTGTTTGTTAACTTGAAAAGGCCTGCATGGATCCCACAAACGTGACAAAAAAGAGTCAAGAAAAATACACAAGACAATGTCTTTTCAGAAGAGTAAAATGCTTGCCAGAAGAAAACACAGGGTTATTTTTATCCACCGACATGGTCGAGGAAGAGCAAGAACAAAAAAGTCTGTTTCAGGCCAACATAATGATTCTATTAAAATATCTATAGATGAACGTAAGAAGGGACAGAATACGTTCCTCTGAGCAACATATTTGAGAATGCAGTTTAGTTTTCTCTGAACGTATTTTTGTGGAGACAGGGTTGAAAGTGGCAGTAATGTGAGCTTGACAAAGAAGTTGCCCAGATAACGCTGAACGTTAAATTACCAGTTGAAATTCCAGACGCAGGGCTGTCCTTGGGACTCTCAGATGAAGCAGAGACGGGTGGAGAAACCTCTGGCTCTGGAACGTCCACAGGCTGGTATGAATGCTGAGAGGAGGGGGGTGGCGGAGGCCCGCTCGCCTTGCAGTGGAACACGGAGCAACTTTCCACTTTTAAGCTGATTCTGTGCACGGTCACATGCTTCAATAAATTCTTTGTGTTGCCTGACTTTTTGGCATATCGTGCACCGTGCACTGTGAGCATCGGTTTTGCTAAAGTAGAGCCATGCTTTCAACCTCAGAGACTTTTATTCCCGGTTTGACGCCACTGCTCTGTGCCACAAGGCCACAGCGACAACACATGAATCCTGTGTTCCATAATGGGGGTGAAACCAGGATGTGTTTTTCCTGCATGCTGCAACCACATGGAATATGACAGCCAATCACAGGTGACATTATCAGACAAAAACCAGGTGAGTAACCTCTGGGTACCAAAACATGGAACTGAAAGTCAGGGTATATCTTGATACTCATTACCACTGAAACATTTCGGTCGGTGCCTAAAAAAAAACTAAAGACCGGTGCCCAGGCCTAAGGTGGACCCAAAATGCCACTCACCACTGTAAATGCTGGAAAAACTCATTTTATTGTCCGTTTATCAGGAACATAAAGTCCAACTACCACCTACAATGTACTATGAAATACATAGAAACCAAAAACACAGTAGGATAGTGATGAGCTGGCTGATTATTTAAAACAGGAACAAACCAGAGCAGCTTTCTCTAAACCCCTCAGAAGTTAAATTCCCTGATCAGGATCCAGATTCCTCTTCAGATCCTGCTGTAACATATTCCAGGTTGAAGGAGCAGAATAAAAGAAGCCCTTCTTACCAACCTCAGTCCAGACTGAGGGAATGCTGAAGGTAATAAAGTCCAGGGACTGGAGGCCATGACTGTTCAGTCAGATGAGCATGTGGGAAGATAAACATGATGGCAGCAGACAGAGTATGGATTTGTAAATGAAGATCTACCAGTGTAGAAGTGTGTGTGGGTAATGAAGGCCAGTTGATCAGAGAGTACAGAGTCCAGTAGTGTGTGAGGGTTTACAGCTCGTCTGAATCCAAGAACTCCAGGAAAAACAGCATCTGTAGTGAGCTGGAATGTTCATGGAAACAATATGTCCATGGCAGAGGTGAGAGGTAAGAAGCTGGCAGGAACCAGCCTCATCAATGAATTCAGCACTGGACAGAACCAGAACAACTTTTCCAGTTCCACTGACAGAAGACAAGGAGACAGATTCTGTGTCAAGGTCCTCAACATGTGAATGTGACACAGTCTGCTCTGTCCTCCACAGTCTGGGGGAGAAACTATGAAGTCTCACTGACTCACTTTTAATGGACAACATCGGGTCTGCAAGTTTGCATGTTCTCTCTTTGTGTGTGTGTTTTCTCTGGGATCATCATTTGGTCAAATTTGTTCCAAATCAGATGAGATTTGAAGGATGTGTTCACACCTCTGCCAGAAAGTCATATGTAGAAATTGGAAAGGCCCACCTCCTTCCTGGTGCTCCTTCCTGTTTGGGAGGAGCTTATGGAATAATTCCACCAGATTCTGATTTTAAAGTATCGAGAGCCCTCACAGTTTAAGTTTAGCAGAGAAAGCTGTTGGGCTAATCAGTGATAGCATTCGTCTAATATAATATCTAAAAGACGTTCACTTAAACAGGCATAAGGACAACAAGCGGTTGTCGTCATGTTGCAAATGAAACTTAAATGTTTGAATACACTTATCACGATCTACACATGAAAAAGTATGTCTAAGTACAGTCGCTAGGGTTCAGTCGCACTTAAGCTAACATGCTAACTCTCTGCTTACCTTCGTATTTTTCTATGACGTTGCCGTGGAAAAAGTTGTATCCTTTCTTTATCTTTTGACTTTTTCGTCACTGACTTCTCTTCCACGATCCTTTCCATATCAGCGAAGGAAATGCTGGACAAATGTTGGAGACATGTACTGAAAACGCGATCCATGTCGAAGAAAGTGGATGGATTTGACACTTGACCGGAAGAAAAGTTCCCCAGTGATTACGTATTTCTGGTTTTTGTGAAAAAGGTCGATAGACCTGAAGCGAATCTCCAGCACCGTCACGTGACAGCACTTCAGGGACGTGGCGCTGGTGCTCCGCAGCGCCTGCAGTAGAAATTATCTGATAGAAGAGAATGGGTTCTTAGTGCTGCGCAGTACGATTCAACAGCGTGGCGCTTTCGCGTGCGTCAGAAATTGGGGTTACAAACCACCCTGTAGTGGTTTATGTCTTGTGAGGGATTGATATTACTGCTCCTTGACCTGATCATCCACTGAGGACCAGATGACTTTGGAGCTGATTATGATGTTTTCATGTCACAGTTCACTTAAACTTTTACTCCATTCTGTCAAAGAACACATATTCTGTCTTTTCTGTTTTATTTTGAGGTCTCATGCTTTCTCTCTTTCAGGCTCTTTGACTGCATTGTCTCCACCACCTGCACCACCAGCTCTGACTCTTGTCTGAATGACTCCATGTCTGATCCTCATAGTTCTCATGTTCTTTTGGTGACTTTTCAAATTCACAGCACACAACAAACTCAACATGTCTCTGCTTACAGGAACAAGCAGCACACATCTTAGCAGCTTCAGTCACAGACCCAACACATCTGCAAAAGGCATCAAAAGGCAAATAAAAAAAATAATAAATGAAGAAACTGAATCTTAGCAAGGGCTGTTATCCACTTTTATTTAGTCCCAAAATCTGTCTCAAGGGGATTCCCCTTCCCCTCTGTCGTCACTTAATCTGTTCAGCACACATTCGTAGGATGCTGTTTTGGTCATTGCACAAACCTGTTCTTTGACCTGTGGAATTTCTGATGGCTTCCAATGTCTCAGGATGACTCAACATGCTGCTGTTGTTTCTATGAAATGACTGAAAAGTTTCACCTGGTTGTATGGGATAGCAGAGATTTGTCCCCCAGGAAGCAGAGCTTTGGATTCAAGGAGATCTCTGATCTGAGCCAGTCACTAAGTCTGAGCCATTTAAGATATCCAGAGCCTGAGTCCAGAAAGGTCTGATCATAACAGATTTTCACAGACAGTGAAGGAAAGTTCCAGTTTCTTTTTTGCATTTCCAATATAAATCATCACCCAAAACGTTTATCCTGTACAGTCTAGATGGTTTCTAACAGTATATTTGTATGATGTTGTATGGTAAAAACGTGATAAAGTACAACAAATACAATTGCAAGTCTTTTGTTTGTACTACAGAAATGAGGTTAGTCCTGAGCAACGTCCTGTACAAAGATAAGAACAATTAAAATGTTTAATGGGGTATGAACACAGGAAAATTTCAGGGCTGGCCAGGTTCACCTAAACTAAAAACAACCCCCCCCAAAAAAAGCTAAGTAGGCTGCAGTGGAACAGTGATTAGTGCTCTTGCCTCACAGCAAGAAAGTTCAAATCCCAGCCGGGGCCGTTCTGTGTGGAGTTTGCGAGTTCTCCCTGTGTGTGGGTTCCCTCCGGCTTCCTCCCACGGTCCAGAATCATGCATGTCAGGTTTATTGATGACCCTAAATTGTCCCGAGGTGTGAATGGTGTCTGTCACTCCGTGTCAGTCCTGTGACAGACTAGCGAACTGTCCAGGGTGGACCCCTCCTTTGTCCAAAGTAGCTGGGATTGACTCCAGTTCCCCGTGACCCTGAAAAAGACAAATGGCTTGGAAAATGAATTGATCAATTGTTTGATGACCGATTGATAACATACTGTTCCTGAAAAATAGCACACATTTCCCTCAACACGGCACCCTATTTGCTTAATTAGGACACAGTTTGCAAAGCATTGCACGCTTGTGTCAAAAGCCAATTTATTGTCAAAATTTTCAGTTTATTAAAATCAGCACAGACAAAGCAGCAGTAAGAGACTGCACTGCACAATAAAAACACTCTTCTCTCTCTGGGATTTCACATGAAGTATAAAAATATATGCAGTCCTGAAAAATGACAAATTAAACACAAATGTATCCCATAAATGAATCAGAGGGGGCCATTGCAGTGCCTGACGACAGTACCAAATAAAAATAATGTTAGATAAAAAAAAAAAAAATACATCACTGTATTGTACTGTATTGTAGGTCCTCATCAGGCTGTTTTCTCTGCCCAGGCAGGTGGAGGGAAAGACCTGGTGTGTGATCCAGCCCTGACATGCATCAGCAGAAACATCTCCACACGGCTGGACCACTGATTGGAAGAGATTTCCCCAGTGTGGAGGCTGCTCAGATACCTTCCACCTCCATGTGGAGAAGAACTCTTCTGTAGGTGTCGCTGCCGTCACAGACATCTTATACTTTTTGTTCATCACTTAATTGTTCAGTTTCAAACAGTGTGAATACATTATAAATATTCATCATAGCAATTTCATGTAGTGATAGTTTTATTTAAAAAAAAAACAACAACTGTGAAATAAGAGAGGAACTTGTTATCTGCATTGTCGCTTGGGGACAAGATTAATTGGACACACATTAAGAGTCACAAGTGGAGCTGTGCGTACATTGTCTACAAGAGACGGGGTGGAGGAAGTTTACTGAAAGACAAAAAAATGTCTTTTCTTGAAGAAGTCATGAGTCACCTTCATTCCTCTTGAGTTAAGCAGTTTGTTCAAGCATGTTTAAGACTGTTCAGCAATAAATGTCCATTTGAAACCCAATAACTTTTTTGAGGCTTGATTAAAAGTCAAGGGGAGCAGCAGGAGGACTCAGAAAGGGAGAATATGGCAGCAGAAAAACCACAATACAGTTTCAGTGACAGTGGCACAAATTTCACCTGGAATTGTATTCATTTGCGTGGGTCTTTGTCTCCATCTTGGTCTTGGCCTTGATCTTTGTCTGGGCCGTGGTCCAGGACCGGGTGCAGGGGCCAGGTCCAGGTTCTGGTTCTGGTTGTGGTCTGGGTCGTGCACATTCACGTCCTCTTCTTCCAACATGTCCCCCTGGTCCTCTGACATCCATTCTGAACAGCTGATGCTGTTTCCCAGCAGCTCTCGTAGTGTGCAGTTCAGTGGTAAAAGTGTTTCCAGTTTTGACCTGTTGTGTCTGAAGCCTGGTTCACACTACAGGATGTTTCCAATCTTCCCTGATTCAGAGACTTTCATTCCTTCATTCCTATGTTTACATTCATCTCCACTATTAATAATTAACGGGATGAGCTCATTCTCTCAGTTCATGCATTCATATCTACATCTCTCCTCCAAGTGACAGCAAAAGATGCTGGGTGTTCTCAGACTGCTGTGTCAAAGCACATTAATAGACAGTTTAGTGGAAGTCAGAAGTGTGGAAGAAAATGGTGTACAAGCCGGAGGGATGATTTCATGATGGGAGCAAGTTTTGCATCTCTTTTGGCAACAAACAGAACCAGAGAGGCGTAAAATAGAAGATTCATGAAGTCCAGTCTTCTACTGTGCGTGATTGGCCCACAAACTCACCTGACCTGAACCCCATAATAAATCCATGGAGCATTGCCAAGAGAAAGCCGAACGGAAAGAGACACCAAACAGTAAAGAAGAGCTCAGAGCTTTGATTGAAGCATGTTGGTCTTCCACAACACCTGAGATATGCAGCAAGCTGGGAGCAGCCATGCCACGCCGGATTGAGGCAGTCATTCCTGCAAAAGTGGCCCCAACTAAGTACTAAGTACAGATGCAAGATTTTACATTCAGAGGCCTGACCTTGTTGTATTTAAAATCCTTTTTTTCATTGATTTCAATCAAAGACTTTTTCAATTTGAGGGTTTCGGAAGCTGCAAGTTCTAATCAGCAAAATCAAAACAAATACAAGCTTGAAATATGTTGATTTGCATACTAATTGTCTATGTAATATATACATTTTACCTTTAAAGTTGAGTTTCACAGGATATTGTAATTTTTGAAGTAGTACCTGCAGAGTGAATATATTTCACTGACATATATTCATGTCTCCAGCACGATCTCCACTTCCAATACCTCCCGAGCAGCTCCAACTGGAAAGAATCACACCAGACAGATTGCTCACCACAGGCACATTGGATCTGATCAAATTTGCACACTCCCAACTATCAGGCCTTCGCTGGCTTTGATCAGGAGGAGAAGATCGGGACAAAATTCCACCCAGTAATCCTGCAGTGTGCAGCAGGCTTTAATTCTGACAGCTTCTGCTTCTGCATGTCGCTCCCGCTGCATGTCACTTCCTAAACAATGCTCTGTGCATGCGCGGCTCGAAACCAGAGCGGGCATAAAGGCGGCGACTCGACATGATATGTCTTCACGCAAAAGCAGTCCCACATTGATTGACATTATGACTGCCCAATTACGAGTCGGAACCATACAATTCTGATTGGTTCTGAGGATTCTCCAGTATACGTTGAAGAGCATGCTTGATTGTACTTTACAAAAATTATTATTGATATCCTGAATAATCTCCACCTGGAGTTTTGTTCACACTTCAGAGAAAAGAATTTGACACCGAAAATTTTGCTGAGATTACTTCAAGAAAAGTGAGGCACATTTCTTCTTCATGTATGAAGGACACAGTTTCCTCTGACTGACTGTGTGTTTCGAGTCTGTTTGATATGAAAGAAATTCAACAACAAGAGGTGGAACACTGAGAATATCTATCAAGTGACATTTCTGTTCCAAACAAGGTGTTATGATGATTTGATTGTGGACAAAACCCATCCAAGACCAAAGAGTTGACATGAAAAGAGTGTTTATTTTGTCAAAGCTGAAAGAAAATCATGATGTAAGAAGATGAATATTGATGAAGAGAGTTTGGTTTGATGATAGAAGAAAGTGAAAGAGAGTGAATGACAGAGGTGAGATGAGTGTGAGAGTCAAAGCAGTGTGAGAGTCCCAGTGAGTCCGGTCAGGACTGGGAACACTGGTCTCTCCTCAGTGTCTCTCTGAGGGGAGTCTGGGAGCCCTGGGTGGCCTCACAGGTCACAGAGCCCACCTTCCTCCACTGGTCTGCAGGGAGCCTCAGGGTGCTGCTCCAGCTGTAGAGGCCGTCCTTCTGCAGCACCCCGGGGCTCCTGCTCTCCTCCCAGCTGCTGCTGCTGCTGCTGTCCTCCACCTTCCAGCTCAGACTCCAGCCTGAGGGGAAGCCCTTGTTGGCCAGGCACATGAGCGTGGCCTTCCCCTGCTGCAGCTCCTCTCTGGAGGGGGGCAGCACCGTCAGGGTGGGGGGCCTGTCACCTAGGAGACACCAATCAGATTAGAGGACAGGGAGCAGCCAGCTGTCAATCAAACAGCACACACCTGGACAGCTTCAGTGGGACACACATCATTTTGTCCTTCAACAAGTTGCTGCCAGAAGCTTTTTCTGCTCCAGCAGTCACTCACTCACACATTGTTTCACTTCCCTTTAAGAAGCCTCTCATGCACATCAGCACAGAGAGAATCATCCAACAGTTTGACCTGAAACACCTCAAACTACACTGGAAGGAACACAAGCACATGTCTCAACCTTTACTGGCAAAGATTTGCATCAATGTTATCAGAAAGTTACACTTTATAACTTATGACAGGAAACTTTAACAACATGAGCTTCAAAACAAAATTATGTTTTCAAATATTTACAGGAAAAGTTGGCAGAAAAACAATTCATTCATTTTTACAATTTTAAAACATATTTATGTATTTAACAGTAAAATAGCTTGAGTCTTAAATTAATAACAAAAAGAGAATGCAGACACATTGGAAAGCACCAAGAATAAATCCAGCTTTGATGAAGAGACTCTAAATAAAACCAGAAGAATAAAGCCTGCACACATTACAACACAAACACATTTCAAACAGTGGACATGTAAACTAAAACTCAGTCCAAAGACAGACCAGTGCACCAAAACTGTCAATAAATACACAGGTCAGTCTGAAAACACATTCAACGTGAGACTGGTAGAGTTAAAACAGTGTGTTACACAGCCATCAGTCTCTGACTGAGCACATTTAAAGAGTCACAATTTATGTTTTTGTGACAGATCATCTTGATGACATTTAATCCATGACAAACTTCAAAATAACATGTTTCCCTGGGGATAAAATTAAAACAGAACAGATCTGAGCTGCAGCACATGAAATCAGGGACGATTCAAACTTGATCAGTAAAATAATTATAATGAAAAAACATGTCTTTCTCATGTCAAATCATTCAAAACAAGGTTTAATGTCCACATTTGAAATGTTTATCTGTCAGTATTAAAAGTAGAATCAACTTACTTCCAACATCCAGTCTGGTTCCTCCACCGAACGTGTACCACAGTGATACAAACTCATTGAGCCGCTGTACAAAAACCTCTGACTGTAGAGAGACACCACTCTCTGACTGTGAAACAAACTCTGCAAAACTAATTTTACTTACAGATTGAAACTCAACAGACCAATTCTTTGACTGACTATATGCAATTTTGTATGTATATTTAGACAGAATATTAAAATGTTTTTTCTATTTTTTAAAATTATTTTATTCGAATGTTTTTCAATAGAAATTTGAAATTATTAGAAGACGTCGTGATTTTAATATTATATTTATCAAAATAGAAAACCAATCTAATTAATATTCCTACAAAAGTTTGACTGTAAATTGACAATGATTGATTAAAGTGATCCAAGTCCCTGTTGGAGTCAGTCAGAGCATTTCCATAGAGAGCCACTTTGCATCAGCAGCACCATGCTCCAGTGCTCTGGGAGAGTTTATAGTCCTGACACTTGAAGACTGGATGACTGACAGCTGTCCTTCAGGACAACAGAAGACAGAGAAATCCTCCTCATCACAAACATGAGTGTGATCTGCGTCCTCATCTGGACTCTCCTCTGCTGCTGCTTCACAGGTAAAGTCCAGAGAATCCAACTCCTCTCCTCTATGAACATCCGTCCCTCTGAAATGAAGCCCACAAAACCATGAGGCTGCTTTCTCTTTCTGTCTGTGTCTCCTCAGAGTCCAGAGGCCAGGTCACAGTGACTCAGTCTGCAGCAGTCAGCTCTGCTGTGGGACAAACCGTCACCATCACATGTAGGACCAGTCAGAATGTCTATGTTTCTGGCAGTTCACACTGTTTAGCCTGGTACCAACAGAAAGATGGACAACCTCCTAAAAGGCTCATTTACTATGCCAGCACTCGAGATTCAGGGATTCCAGGTCGTTTTACAGGCAGTGGATCAAACTCTGACTTCTCTCTGACCATCAGTGGAGTTCAAGCTGAAGATGCTGCAGTTTATTACTGTCAGAGTTTTCATTCTATCAACAGTCAAGCTGTGTTCACACAGTGAAAAACCGTCGTACAAAAACCTCCCTCAGTCAGACTGAACAGAAACTGAACTGACTGTTGCTCACTGATACACTTCACTGAACACCGCCCGGCGCACACACAGTGTACAGACCAGCATGTGTTGCAAGTTGCTTTTCTTTTTTCAAAGCATTTTTGGATAAAGGCACCCGTATCATTGAGCTGGATGACCCAAATGTTCTCCCATTCAAGAAATCCAAATCTGAAATCCTCCTGTTTGGTCCCTCAAATCCCACCACCCCCATAGACAAAGCCTCTGTCCTCCCTGACACAAACATCAAACTATCAGTCAGAAATCTCACTGTCATCTTTAACTTAAACTCGTTTCTCCATCTTTACAACATCAGATGTCATATTTCCTCAAGTACTAGTCCATCTCTACATTGATTAATTTAGTATCCAGTTGTGATCTCGAAAAAGTTTTTCCACTTTCGTAAAACCTGCTGTGAAGATCAGGCTGATAGAACAAGAACCTTCCGTCAAAAAGCTCCTTAAAACTCACTTTTACCACATCATGAAGATGAAACATGAGAAAAGAATCTGAATCAATACAAAGTTTCACTGAGAGATTTAACATTGTTTTGACTGCAACAAGTTTGACAATGCCAACAAACACACAGTAATAATCTCTAATAACAAAAATGTTGTTACTGAAAAAAGTAAAAGTGCAAAAACATTTGTTTCGGGTTAGGCTTTGTTGTGGTGTGGGTTAGGGTTAGGGTCAGAGTTAGGGGCTAGACATGAATGGGAGTCAATGGACGGTCCCCACAAGGATAGAAATTCAAGACTGTGCGTGTGTGTTTGTGTGTGTGTGTGTGTACACATTTGTGTGTGGTGAAGGTGTGGCTGTGTTTTTATTTATCATATCCTGATTTTGGTTTTAAATGCTGCATAGCGCTTTGTGTTGTGTTTCTTTAATATGAAAAATGCTTCATAAGTAAAGTTTGATTGATTGATTGATTGATTGATTGATTGATTGATTGATTGATTGTTCCATGTTGTTTAAAGCTCCACATCAAGAATACCATGCAGTAAAGATTACAACCCCGTCTCCACAAAACTACGTTCAGAGAAAACTAAACTGCATTGTGTGACGTCCTCTTCATCGATGTGAAATATTTGCATTTCACAGGTTGCACATTAAAAGACTGAAGGTTCTGCTGGTGTAACCTGTATTGTTCAAATGTGTTGAGTTTTAATAAAAGTTAATTAAAGTGTTCTGTAGCAGCTCTGACACTGTTTTGTTTCATTCACATTTCACAACCTTCATAATTTGCACAGCAGCTAATGTGAAAACCAAAATTTACTGTTAATATATTCAAATTTTGATACGTTGCTCTGAATGAATTTTATCCCTGATTACGTTCATCTGCCTCCCCCTGAAAAGCTACCTTAAAGTGATGGGAGAGTTTGAGTGCCTGCATGATCCCAGGAGCTATCTTGTCGGGGGGCTTGATGCCCCTGGTAGAGTCTCCCAGAGCAAACAGGTCCTGATGACGGGCCAGACTAAGAGCAGATCAAAAACCCCAATGAGAAAAATTAAAACAAGGATCATGACGTCGCCCGGTATGGAGCAGCTGGGGCCCCACCCTGGAGCCAGGTCCGGGGTTGGGGCCTCCACTGGTACAAAGTGAAGATGATGTGGAAATGCAGAAAAACTGTTATACCAATGAAATTCTAGCAGGGAGCGATGATGTTGGTTTCAAAAAGAGCCCGAGTCTCATTGGAACCCAATCAAAATGCTGATTTTCAGAGTGCAAATAGACATATAAAGCACCCGGTTTCAGAACATGTTCTGGTCTCGTTCACTAGTTTCCACAACCGCGTTGGCTCCACCAGACTTTCATATAAATCATCTGTTGATTTTACTTTCTGAGTTGAAGTTTTGCATAAATAACCCTATCACAGCGCCTCCTCCGTCCATGTGATGCCGTCACATGACGGGCTGGACCAATCACATTTACATCTGGTTTCACATGCTGTCAGTATGGAGACGTCCTGCTCAAATCCTCAACACGGGATTTCAGAACACCATCGGGGACGTTACATAAGTTTCATTTGTCTTTTATCTAAAATCAACGGTTGTGAACACCTGGTGGCCGGGCCTTTGCCCACAGGGCCGGACTGGGCTCAGACTGAAGGGATGACATGAGCCCGACCTCCGGCAAACTCATCACCCCCTGAGGGAACTGTTGGGGCTGGGTGCAAGGTGGATTGAATGACAGGGGACAGACACAGAGACGAGCTCGAGGGCGGGGTCAGCAACCCGCGGCTCTTTAGCACCCTCCTTGTGGCGCTTCGGAGCTTTTTCAAAAATGCATGAAATTGGAAAAAGATGGTGGGGGAATAAATATATTTTTTTTGTTTTAATGTGATTTCTGTAGGAGGGCAAACATCCTTAAAGTGGACCTATTATGCTATTTTTCAGTCACGTCATATAGGTTACAGACACCTAAAAGCATAGTATATAAGTTTGTTTGCCCCAAATTTGTCCTATGTTCGGAGTTTGAGTGGTCTAAAAAGTGGCTCTGAGGAGCCTTCTTCAGAACAGCCTGTTTTTGACAGCCTATTTTCCATGATGAACTTGAACGCATCTGGCCACGCCCACGTCATAAATTCATTGTCGTTGAGAAAGCACCTTACAGGAAGTTACACTGGAAGTTTCAAAATAAAACACAATGCACGACCTCACGGACAATTTTTTTCCTATATGTTGGTATTACGCTGCCTCAGGAGGCACAAGCAGGCCTGCCGACAGGGGGGGACAAACGGGTCTGTTGTCCCGGGGCCAGGGTTGGGGGGGGGGCCCAGAATTAAAGTTGGGGGGGCCCATCCAGCACCCTACTCACGGCTCCTGACGCAGCATGCAGGCACCGTGCTGTTCCGTGCTGCTCCGCGCAGCGCTCCATGCGCTGTAACGTTCCCTGTGCGCCGCACCATAGCGCTCTGCATGCTGCAACGTTCTGCTCCCGTCCGGTCACTCGCCCCCCCCCCCCCCCCCCCCCCCCCCCGTCGACAGTCGGGAGTGGGCTCAATCAACAGTAAGTTGTCCCGGGCCCAGGAAAAGCTGTCAGCGGGCCTGGGCACAGGAATCAGCTCAACAGGGTCCCGGACAGTAAGAAACGCGGAAATGACCGTTTTTATACAGAATAAACCAAACAAAAGGAACTATTGGATAAAGAAAAGCTCTCATTTGAGATCAAAACATAAACCATGCACTCATCCTTGCTGGAAGTATAAATTACAGATCAATGTGGCTGGACGAGCAGAGCGACCTTGCAGAAGCGAAATGAGGTGTGTGTTTTTTTTTGTTTTTTTTTTTTTTCTGTTTATATCACGTGTTGTTGGTGTGATATCGAGAGCAGAGAGCCTCTCAGAGGAGCAGCCCTCTTCATCCGGACGGCGCTGCCGGTGTGTGTTGACTTTGTGCCCTGTGCGCAGTGCGCCTCCACTGGGCTCCGGAGCTTCGGAGCGTCCCGGCGAGGAGAGGAGCGGCCCAGCGGCCGCGCGCGAGCCGCGTGTCTCCGCTGGCTTCGGGACTTGCGGAGCTTCCGTGGAGCAGCTCTGGGCCGTTTACCCAATCAGCCACAACTCGGCTCCTGGTAGTCAGACACCCGGGCGCTATGACAGCCGAGACCGAGCCAAAGTGCCTCTCTGCTGGGGAGAGGAGCTCCGCTACGTTCCCATCCGAGCTAATTGTGGTTAAGTTAGCGAAAACTGTCAGCTCGTCAGCTGACCCACCTGAAGACGTTGGATGAGCTGATTTTGTGATAACACTGGCGATGGATGAGAAAATACAGCCGAAAAGAGTGACCTATCCGGGGGCCGGACAAAGGCTGGATCCTCTTCTGGGGGGGAGTGGTGTTCCTCTTCCGGACGTCAGAAAGAGGAAGATTTCAGAACCGCGTGTTTGAGTGTATATTTTCTTAAAAGTGGAGTGCACAATAGGGTGTTCCCAATGACATCATCGGTTGCTGAGCAACAGTTTTGGGCGCCATGTTGGAGAGCATAGGCATACACGGAGATATAAACACATGAGACGGTGGTGGATTACTGCGGACTTTTGAGCGAAAAAAAACAGGATTCTGTATCGTGAAAAGTGGAAGGGGATTGACTATTGACCCATACTTGATCGCAAGCACGGAATTCACCTAGAACGAGGATAAATGGGCTGACATCAGCTACTTCGACATCGTTAATTACCTGGTCTACACGCTAAACCGTCTGCATGCTGTGACAACGAAAACTGCAAAATGCAGAGGTTCTATTTCGACTGTGTGAACATCAAGGAAAACCCAAAGGGTGTGCAGGGTTCTGGGTTCTGTCCAGAATGCAGAGGGAGCAGGAAAAAGAGTCGTTAAAAACAGCTCCTCAGTTGCTTCACACCTGCTAGAGTTGTTACTGAAGTCTGATGTGACATGTGAGTCAAGTTGTGGTAATAATTGATCTGTATGTGTTACTTTGAAGTTATCTGGCTTTTTCTTGTTTGTTTTTATATAAATGCTGGAGGTGTGTATTCATGTCTACTCAGCTTGCTGAAACATTTTACATATTCTGAGGTGATTGTGACAAAATACATACCAACATATAGGAGCTTAAATACAGTTTGAGTTTATCAGTGTGAAAATTGCCATTTCATATTTAAATGCTTATTTGTGTTTTGGATGTGAAGTGATTATTTAAATAATCAATTCACAACTAAAACACAAATAAGCATTTAACCTGTAATTACAGGTTAAAATATTCACAGATGATTAGGTACAGTTCATGTTGTGGTTAATTACTTTTGAAATTATGTGTATAAATAAGTTGAGGTTAAAAATCCATATGGATAAGGTATATTGGATGTTATGGAGTAAACTGAGGTTTTCTGGAAGTTTGCATATGTAACGGTGTGAGAATGGTGTGTTGTAAATTATGGAAAAAAGGTGTAACACTGCCATCTAGTGGCGCAGCGGTTGTTGTGTCAGCTGCATAGAGGACGACGACGCCATTGTGGTAAGACGTCTTTTAGCATGGTCCGGGATAATTATAAAGTTGTAAAGTGTTTCAGACTGTATTATGTTATGCTCTGCTGTGTATTGGGTTCCTGACTGTTTTGTGCTGACACTTTGCCATGTTGTGGGTTGTTCTGTTGGAGAACGTTTTCTAGAGATTGTTATTAAATGCTAAACTAGCTCAGATGCTAACTCGTGTTTCATATGTTGATCAGATTGTCCCGAGACTGCGTGCTGCTAATCACAAACCATTGCTGTGCCATGTGCTGTGTTGCAGGTAATGTGTTTATGTATGTCATGTACTTTGAAAGTTGGTATTATGTTGTGTTACTTTGCAGAAGTTTTACTGTGTATATGATCTGAGTTCTATTTCTTCAGTAGAAAAGCTCACTGATAGTTCTTCACTTGATTCCTGGTCAGTATCAGGAAAATTTCCCATGTCATTTATTGGAAGAAGAAGAAGATAGGCCTGTTTTTGTAAAGAAAATGTACAGTATACGGTTACACATAGTTTATGGACTCAGTTTGTTTTGTTTCCATGTTTCATTCATGCCTGTGTTTTATAAAAAGATTGTGTGTTTTATTTTGTAATTTTGGGACGCACAGAGGACGACGACGCCATTGTGATTGTCCCGAGACTGCGTGCTGCTAATCACAAACCATTGCTGTGCCATGTGCTGCGTTGCAGAAAGAGGACTGGTGACTGTGCAATAAATGTCCCATAATCCACCTGACTGGCAACTGTGGTGTATCGAAGTGTCAGTGAATTGGAGCAACGTTTACCTGTAGCCACGAACTGTCACACATATTTAATTGCCTGTTAAAAAAAAAAGTTTGTTTTGGGTGTGGCTGTCCTGCATCAGACAGACAGTTGGGCAAGTGGAGTGGAGCCACAGTTTTTTTTTTTTTTTTTTTTTACCTCTCTCTTTTTCTTTGTATCTCTGGATATTACTTTTGTTATTTTATTTATTTCTCTAGACGTTATGTTTTGTCACACAACTTTGAAGTTTAACAGTTTGAGTGAATGGAGAGGATTCTGTGGAGTTTTTTGTATTTCATGTGTGGATTTCAGGAGGAGATAGGAGCGTCAAGCTTGGGCTTCATTATTCAGGAACCTACAATATATGTGTTCAATGTAATAGGTTCTTACCTCTTAATTATCCGTGAATCTGCAGGCATGCTGATACCACATAAAGCTGTTTTTAAGTGGAATTGTTTCTTTGTTTATCATTCAATTGGTAACCGACTACACGGAAGGGCATATATTTATTTGGCAGTTCAGATACAAGTCATGTGAAACATGTTATGACAAAACGTAAAAAGCGAAGTCCTAATGAAGTCCTAAGTTGTCATTTAAAAGAATACAGATATTCTTTAATACTGCACAGAAACATTTACAGTTCAGTCAAAAGGCACAACGGTGTCACCGATGTTTGTCAGTGCACAGCACAGGTGCACAATTTTGTCTTCATCCTCTTCTGGCTGCAGCATGTCGGTCTGCACCTCCATCGGTTCACAACCACCGGTCGCACAGTCACTTCATGACATGTCCTGTAAAGCCGCCAAACTCTCAGCAGCTTGTAAGTCTTTCCTCCTCTTGTTGCGGCTTCGAGCATGTTCATCACGGGCCTGGGCTCCAGGAGGTGGTGCTGGGACCTTGTTGTGGCCCAGATCCACGAATGGCAACCAGTCAGTTGTGTCTGGGGATGACAGGTCTGATGGATGTCCTGAAGTGGAAAGATAAAAAAAAAAAAAAAAAGACATTTAAAAAAAAAATCTGTGTCACAAACAGATCATTACATTAACGACAATTTACATATAGACTCTACCATATAGAATATGAGCATTAACCCTGGACACACTGTCTTGCAATCATGGTCACTTTTGAACTCCCATAATAAATCATAGCCACTTCATCATACACACATTCTGTTGCACCAAAACATACTGTACATATTAGTATATAATATATACTAATATGTACAGTGGTGGACCGTGCATTTCACACTAAGACCTTCAGAACAGATCCGCCTGAACCAATCCACCTCTCAATAACTATTTTATGTCGATAAAAAAAAAAAAATCTTATTATGCAGATATGTATATAAAGAGTTGTTGCACAGCAGATAGATACTTGTGCAGCCAGAATAACTGCCTTTGCTGAAGTGCACATGTCTCCTACTACATCTGTGCACATACAATAAGCATCAACAACTTAATAAAACAGCAATATTATTTAGGAAAAGAGGAACATTTTACTCACCAAAATCCCGATTATTTGTAAACAAAATACATCCTCATTTCCTTCCTCAAAAAGAGTTCAATTGCTCTGTCATATAGATTATCCGTGAGTTTCAGTTCCACAAAGCCAGGGCTGAAAGTCCAGCTGCCCTGTGGTATTTCTGGCGTAAGTTTTATTTCTCGTCAGGTCTTCGTCTTCTTCTTCTTCTTCTTGGGAATAATTGAGGTAGGCGACCAACAACTTAGGTGCATAGCGCCCCCTACTGTATCTCTTGGTGAATGTAAATAGGAAGGCCTGGATATGCTGTTGTTAGTGTAGCTAGCTAGAAGGCGCCGAGTCGCCAACTCGAAATCTGATTTGTTGATGCAACTGTCTGTTTGACGCTTTACTTTACTTTACTGCGCCATCAGGAACGGATAGCGAAGGCCTCAGGCAGATTTCTTTGACCCTAGCAACAGATGATGCCTGAAATTTGATTGGTTAAATGATTTAATATGAAAAAAACATGTCTGGAAGCAGCGGAACCACGGGAAAACTATGAAAGGAACTGGAACATACCGTTTGGAATCATTTATTAATTATTTATGGACAAAATATAATTTACATCAGTCTGTAATTCAGATACTTTTTGGCCAGCAGAGAAGGCCTTGCAGGCCCTGACGGCCCACCACTGGTATATATATATATATATATATATATATATATATATATATATATATATATATATATATATATATTATAGCTTCTGATATATTTTAGATTTATGTTCTATTTAAATTTAGGTTTTTCCTCCTTTTAGATCTATATTATCATTATATTATCCTATTAACATTCTTATTAAGATTTGCACCGTTATTTATTCGTATTCCTTATTTACACATTTCCTCACTGTTTTGCCCCTGTGTGTTCTTTGAGCCTCTGTAATGGTAAATTTCTCCATGGTGAGATAAATAAAGGCTATAGTATTCTATACCCGTCCACACATGCTCACAGAATTACTGTAAACCTTGAAGACTAAGAAATGCTGAACTCTATCCTTACAATACCAAACAATTTCTATGATACATTGGAAGTTGATTTGTTATTTTGGGGCACATTTACTTGAGGCCCCCCCTGGAGTGGCTGCTCTCAAGTATCTGTTGCTCTGATTCTAAATTGTTTCTACAGCAGCACTAACCCTCAGTAACAGTCAATCCTAACTCCAGCACCAAAACGTATGCTAGAATTTTAGACAGTAGTCTAATATAAGTTCGGCTGCGCCACAGTGCAGAGCACAGGGTTCCCACAAAAGTCATTCTGACCAAATGCTGCACAAAATCATCAAGTAATAATGCTGACTTACCAGATACAAAGTGGAGATCACAGACTCTCGTGTTCTTTATGCTTGATTCCTGCACATCAGCTATTGAAATCGTTGTTAGCCAGCTAGCCGTCTTCTTTGTGAGACTTGTCAAGTCTGCTCTCCTTGGTGCGTGAAAACAGCCGGTATCCGAAAAAAAAAAAAAAAAAGAACGACCCACATCGCGGTCTGCCCGCATCCCACAATAGCAAAAAGTTCACCATTGTCAGTCTGGACTATTCTAGTCATGCATGGGCAATGATCTGTACCGGATAATCTGTTCAGTCCGCCTGAAACCGCTGTGTGACCACACCGTGTGTGCCCTCCAACATGGCGATTGTTGTGGAAGGTCACGTGACCGTGACGTCTATTAGGAACACCCTATAGGGGGAGGTGACTGAATTTTTCACTTCTGGGGGATCATACAGAGGCTGTGGGAGGCAATATTACTGTAAAGACACTTTTTTAAAGTGAATTTTGCATAATATGACTCCTTTAGCATTTTCCATTACTGTCAAAATGTGTATAAAAAACATTAAATTTCAACATTTCTGTCAACGAAGATTTGCGACACACGTTTCAGTGCTGCACGGTGCCAGGCAGGGGACTGTTGCAAACCAACCAGCAGGTGTGTCATGGGTCATAGATCCCAAAGGTAAAAAGAGAAAGACAACTGATGAGAAAAAAGGATTCAAGGAAGAATGGACTGAATCATTTGCTTTCATTGCCAGTGCAGCAGGAATGCTTTCATGTTTGCCTTGCAATGAAAAGTTGTCAAAAAACAGAAAGAGTCATTTGGAAAGACATTTCCAGGGAAGACTTGCTAAATCTGCAGCTGTCCAACCAGTTGGGAGCGAGAGAAAAAGTGTGATTGCAGAACTTCTGGAGAAATTAGTGTTGCGCTGATCTGCGCGGCAGCGTGTGGGGGCAGAACTGTTGCTCGTCGGCGCGTGCCACCCGGGCCCATTTAAAGGGCGGACTCATTCATTCTCAAGGGCTGTGTCCGAATGTGCACCCTATGCCCTAACCCCTCAATCACTACATAGTGCACTACATAGTGTTCACTACATAGTGCACTACATAGTACCCTGAATCTGTTGGCGATTCGGACACTCAGCTCCCTACTTTTTCCCCTCAGCGCTGATCACGTGACCCTCGGACGGTACCATGGTAACCACACGCACAGGCTCGCTAAGACATAATATTTTATTTTAAATGTGCTCCTATACTGCATTTTACTTTCCTTGTCATGTTTCTAATCATTGAGGAATAAATAAAAATATATTATTAAATTCAGTGAAATTATTATAAAGTACTACATTAATACGTTATGTTCTTTGATGTTCGCGCCACTCACCTGCCGCAGGAATCTCATCCACCGGCGAAATGGCCCCCATCGTCAACTTTTCTGTGTTTTTGTTCTCTTTAATTCAACTTTTACTGGCCAAAATGACACAAATTAAGGCGAGGAGACAAAGGAGAGAGGCCTTGAGGAGGAGATGGCGAATGAGAGTGGCTCTCATTGCTTCGGCAAGACACCGCGTAAGTAAATAGGTTAATTCCCTTTTTTGCAATATCACGCCATCTGCTGGGGAAAATTAAGGGTATTATAGTCCTCATTTTTAATTGATTGCTTTTAAGCTTTGGCAAACTAATCTCATTTATCAATAGGAATCAATGTATGACTTGATCTAGCACATATCCCATTTCAGCTATTTACAGTAACTACCAAAAACCACTTATGTAAACACTTTTTGTAAGCCCATTTGATATGAGCTGATTGTTAAAAAAAAACTGGCAAACTAAATGACCATATACAGGGGGAAAACAGGTTTTTCATTGACAACATCCTTTCTGACTTAATGTGTTAACTATATTGCATAATTATGGTAACAGGAATACATACAGGAAGGAATAAATCCTCTGAAAATCCAGATTTCAACCTGTGAATAAAGCACTTACCCTTAAGAAACACATGCAAAGTCACCAACCTTGTGTTTTAGTTTTTATTAAGGCAACAACAGAAGAAAGACATAATAATATTGAAGTGCAAAAGATAACCTACAAAACAAGAAAATAGAACCATTTTGCACAGCTTTAAACTCCCACAAATGCTACCATGAGAAGTTGCATTTTCAGGAGCTTAAAGCTGCAAAGTGGTTCTAGGTTAGTCATTAAAACAAACTAACCTACCTTCCCCCCCCCCCCCCCCCCCCCCCCCCCCCCAGACACCACTGGCACTGTATTGTGTGGTCAACAGGAAGGTTCCCCTGTTGGCCATGTACTTTGATGGCCACTCAGAGCTCCGGCCAGACTTCCGGCTGCACCGCACCACCATCTCGGCCCTCACTGACCTGCTCTGGCCCAGAGATCACCAGGGCTGGGGGAGGCACCTGAACACCCTGGTGTTCCTCTTCTGGCTGGCCAGTGGAATCTCCTACCGGGTGGTAGCGAGGGCCTTTGACATCCCCAGGTCCACAGTCTGAGATGTTGCCCACCGGGTGGCAGACCAGATCCTCAGCATACGGAGCCTGATCTCATTTCCACCTGCAGAGGAACTGGAAGACATTTCTACTGGTTTCCAGCAGTTGGGTGGGTGTGCCTCTTTTCAGAGGGTTGTGGGGGCAATAGATGGCTGCCATGTGAGAATTAAACCCCCCGCAGAGCACGCTGAGTGCTACCTCAACCGAAAGCTGTTCCACTTGGTACAATTTCAGGCAGTGACTGATCACCAAGGGAGATTTTTAGACATTTTCGCCGGTTACCCTGGCTCAGTGCATGACTCCTGCGTGTTGAGGAACAGCCCCATCTACAAGGAGCAGCTGTATCCTCCCGCCGGCTTCGTCCTCCTTGGTGATGGTAGGTACCCCTGCCTGTCACGGCCCATCACCATCCTGACGCCGTACAGGCAGCCTGTGAGGAACCCTGTTGAGGCCCGGTTCAACAGGCACCACTCCAGGGCACGATCTGTGGTGGAGAGAGCATTTGGCATCATGAAGGCCAGGTGGCGGGCCATATTTTTCAAGGCGTTGGAGGTTCAACCCACCTTTGCTGTTAAGGTCATCGCCTGCTGCGCTCTCCTGCACAACCTCTGCCTTCGCCACGGGGACCTGCTGGAGCCGGAGCCAGTCCAGGAGCCAGAGACAGAGGCTGTCCACCATGAGCAGGACAACCAGGGCCAGCAGAGCGGGGAGTCACTGCGGGCAGCCATGGCAGCGGTATGGCTGCTCCGAGGGAAAGGCATCAGGCACTCCGGGACCACGATTACTGACTTGATGAATACACTGTTGGTGCCTTCCACAGCTACCTGCTAAGGTAGCTGTGCCTTCAGACCACAGACTTCAGACTCTACTTGTGCCATTTAGTTCACGTTTGTTCTAAAATAAGTGTTAATATGTACAGCAACAGATTAATATAATGTAAATAGTTTATGTAAATAGTTCATTTAATTGTCTATCCTAAATCGTAAGTAGTGTATCAATTTTTCTTCATCAATCATCCTTGTTCTAATTTCATTTCTTTATTATAAAATTGTTAAATTTTGGAACTTTACAGTGAACATAAAAATCAGCAAAAACAAACCAAACTCAATTTTTTTTCACAATTATTTCCAGGAGTTTTAAAAGTCTCTCCTGTCTCTCCTCTTCTCTTTTCTCTCTTTCCTCCTCTCTCTTCTCTCTCTCTTCCTCCCTCTTCTCCGCTCTCTCCAAGTACTGCAGCACACTCTGCCTGGACCTCTTGGCTGCTGGGGCGCTGCTCTCTCCCTCTCTCTCTCCCTCATCCTCATCCTGTGGCTCTGAGGATGGTGCAGAGGTGGAAGGGCTCTCCACTCCAGAGGTGGCGATGAGGCAGGGAGGCCGCACAGACGGTCTGCCGCCTATCGCCTCCTCCATGAGGGAGAGCCACTTCCACTGACTGCCCTCCTTCATCCGCTCCTCCTGCAAACATTCATTTTATGCAACTGTTACATGACATCTATCGAACAGCATTAATAATAGAAACCTCACTAACCTTGAAGGTTTTTTTTAAGTTTTCCCACTTTTTGGCTGCTCTGGCAGGGGAAACCAGGCGGCCAAGCCCCATCTTCTCGATTATTGCTCTGTAATCACACACAACCACACAGTATTATGCAATAGCACACGGATTGGCCTTAAAAGAGTTATAGTTCCACAATCACATGCAACCACGCAATATTATGTAACAGCACACAAACGGGCACAATAGAAATAGTATAATTAGTATAATATAATAAGCTTACTCCCAGCCGGCGGCCGAGGCGAACCTCTTCCCGCTGAAGAAGCTACTGCAGCACCGGAGCCGCACCAGCCGCTCCACATCCTCGTCTGTCCCTTCAAAGACACAACGCGTATATATCACACTCAGATATAAGCCCCTGGGTGTCACTACACCTGACATATTATCGGATGAACTGTTAATTGTTAAGTATTTGCTTTAGAAAATGCCGAAGATATCGATGCACTGTAGCTAACACAGGCTAAATATTAGCACCAGGGCTAACTTTCAACTTCAATGGGTCAAATATACGTTCACAGTGGCTGAAACTTTACACATCTTTAACCTTTACCTTGTTATAATGTGTTCATGCCCAGCAAATTAACAATATTGTAATGAAATACTTACATTTATATGTCACAGCTCCAGCTCCCGCTTCACGCTGCCGCTCTTCCGCCGTCATTTTGCTAGAGATTCGTAATGCACGATAGGTAATATCGAGCCGTCTAGGGAGCATCGATGTTCACTACTTTTCAAGATGCATTGTGGGAAATTTCTAGTGCCCTACTTTTTTGCTATCTGGACATTCGGACACCCCTAAAAATGGCGTCTTCACTATGTAGTGCCCTATGTAGGGAATAGGGTGCACATTCGGACACAGCCAAGATGAAGCTTTTTCAACTGTCAGGGGTGATCGGGGGGCGAGCTGTGTGCTGCGCTCGCTCCTGATACACTCCACGGGCTGCAAAGTACCAGCAGACAAGTCTCCAAGAAGGCAGCCGGTAAGAAAGACTCTGACAAGGAAGTAGGTCGCGGATCGCGCTTGTGCGGCTGTCTCGGAGCTAAATGCTAACTCGCGCAGGCGCTGCTATGCACTAAATGACGTTGTGTGTGAGCTGTGTGTACTCCGTTGTGTATATTGTATACATTGTGTATGGGAATCTTGTGTACGCGGTGTGGGCTTATGTGCAATAATTTATATGGAAAGTAAATGCTTTATTTGGTGCTGATTCATTCCAGATTATATGTGTGGTAAATTAATTCTTGTTAAAGTAGCTGCTGGATTATTTATTGAGTGTGCAATATATTTGGGCATTTGTGCAATTGATAATTCGTATTTATATCCTGTAGCTATGTGTTTGTTTGGATTGGTGCTGGCTTTTTTCTATATGCATTTCTACATATTTATAGTGAGTAAATGGTTTGGTCTGTCAGGTTGAACACTGCTAAATTAACTTATTTATTCATATTCATTGTTTATTGTTCACTGTAAATTACATATACTCACTTGGTGTTTTAATTTTGTTTAGGTTTTTACCTACTGCTACTACAGCTTCAACTCAAATCTAAACCCAATTTTATATGGTGGCATTCGACAAACTTAAATAAAAGAAAGGAAATGGGAAAAGAAAAGAAAGTTGTCAAGTTGTCTGAGTAAATCCGCTACACGACTACGAGACTAAGGTACACCTTCAAGCGTGGGGCGCAGTTCTTAAAGATACGCTTGACAATTAGAGAAACCTAAAGATAGATTCAGGAAGTGGATTGCATCTCCAAACTCCACTACTGCTGCTACTTTTGTTGCCGCCCAAGAGATAATAAAGCGGAGAAAACCGAGTGACAGCTGTCCTTCCCAACACAGTGACTGAGTCCACATGCAGAATATGAGGAGTGCAGAGTGATTAAAGATGAACGTGATCATGCAAATATGACCTCTGACCTCTGAGAAGATCAGAAGCAGGCCAGAAAGGCCCTCAGGGTACAGACAATCGGCAGCAATCCCAGAGCTCAGATCCCAACCAGCCCCATGGAAGACATCCATGCACTAGTCCAGAAGGGGACTGAGGAAGTCCTCAGCTGGAAACCCCGACAGCCATGGGCCCCGGGCCCCAGGAAACCAGGACTGACAGGGGCCGACCCCACCGGGCACCAAGAGCAGGCAGAACAGTGGGCCCAGGGCCTAAGAACCCAGGAGCTGACCACATCCACTCAGGCAGAGGGCAAAGACCATACCGATGACAACCTGTTCCCACCTGCCCCCCCGCACAAAAGATCACCAATTTTTATGAGGTCTCTTTTAAAAAAAATAATCACATGGTGATTCTGATCCACAACACAATGAAAATTTGTCCCTGACAAACGTCATAAGGAATAAAATTCGTTCTACTGAGCAACTTATTCAAGGATGCTCTTTGGTCGTCTCTAAAGGTAGCTTTGAGACAGGATTGAAAGACTGAAATATATCCTCCAGGTCAGAGTTAAGTCTGACAGGAAGTCCTCCTTCTCTTTTATTGAGGAAGTCAAACTCCCTCCTGCAGCCTGCAGCTGAAGAACCTTCCACTTCCTGTAGTTTGTTCCTGTAGTTTGGTCTAAGATTGAATGAAACTGCTTTGAAATGTTTCACTTCCGTCTCTGAACACTGTAACCAAGACAACAGATAGACATCACTGGTGAACCATGGAACAGACAGGTTTCACTGCAAGAGGGAAAGAAGTAAACTTTGTACTTCAAACTTTAGATAATGAAGAAAGTAGAAAGGTTCAAGTTTCAAGTAAAACATCTAAGAAGCAACACATTGTCTTATTTAATGCAAGTCAACATGATGAAAGTAGAGGTTTCATTTATAATAACCTTGTAGTGTGACACTCATTCATTAAAGTGATCCAAGTCCCTGCTGGAGTCAGTCAGAGCATTTCCATAGAGAGCCACTTTGCATCAGCAGCACCATGCTCCAGTGCTCTGGGAGAGTTTATAGTCCTGACAGTTGAAGACTGGATGACTGACAGCTGTCCTTCAGGACAACAGAAGACAGAGAAATCCTCCTCATCACAAACATGAGTGTGATCTGCGTCCTCATCTGGACTCTCCTCTGCTGCTGCTTCACAGGTAAAGTCCAGAGAATCCAACTCCTCTCCTCTATGAACATCCGTCCCTCTGAAATGAAGCCCACAAAACCATGAGGCTGCTTTCTCTTTCTGTCTGTGTCTCCTCAGAGTCCAGAGGCCAGGTCACAGTGACTCAGTCTGCAGCAGTCAGCTCTGCTGTGGGACAAACCGTCACCATCACATGTCATCTCAGTCAGAGCATTACCACCCGTTTCCGTTTAGCCTGGTACCAACAGAAAGATGGACAACCTCCTAAAAGGCTCATTTACTACATCAGCACTCGAGATTCAGGGACTCCAGATCGTTTTACAGGCAGTGGATCAAACTCTGACTTCACTCTGACCATCAGTGGAGTTCAAGCTGAAGATGCTGCAGTTTATTACTGTCAGAGTTTTCATGATCCCAACAGTCAGAATGTGTTCACACAGTGAAAAACCGTAGTACAAAAACCTCCCTCAGTCAGACTGAACAGAAACTGAACTGACTGCTGCTCACTGATACACTTCACTGAACACACACACACACACACACACACACACACACACACACACACACACACACACACACACACAGGGCTGGCTCTACGCATAGGTGAACTAGGCCGCCTAGGGTGCAGTGTAACTGGGGGGCGCCGTGGCCATACACTGTGCCCCGGTGCTCCCCAATGCTCCGCAGCCCCGCCGCTCTGCCACTCTCCGTGTGAGCACCACATTGCTCAGCACCCCTCCAGCTCAGCCGCTCCGACGGGGCGCTTGTGTTGGGCTCGTCTGGGGCGCCTATGAAGCCCGGGTCGGCTCTGCACACACACACAAACACACATCTAGGTGTTATGACTATGACTATGACTTTTGACAAGAACCATTTATGTTCTCGCAGGAAAACTCCACCCACGTTCAGTGGAAGATAAACTCTATTGTGAGCTAAATTCTGATTGTAATGATTCTGATTTTAAACTACATGAAGGAATTTCTGTTCCTATTCCCCCAAGCAAGACATGCATGTCAAAAACTGGTGAAATATAGTGGTCCTCATCCCCAAATATGCATCAGACAAAACTGTCTACATGAAACATAAAGACAGTGTCATGGTCTGGTGGAATGGCAGTGACTCATGTGACAAAAATCAAGTCAGCTTTTGAGCTGGTCATGCCTAATTCAAAACAGAAAATCATTCTGGAAACGAGGAATCAAAAACTGAGGTTTGTTTTTTAGGAGAGGTTGAAGGAGTTGAACAAAATACATTCCTGTTTTGGGGCTTCTCATCCTGGCTGGGGTTTTTAGGTGGGATGCAGAGACAGGCAGGGCCAGATTTCGAGCCACAATGTACTTTTCCACAAGGGACTTTTCACATTTTCTCCAGAGTAATCTGATTTGATAATGGAGAGATAAGGACTGGTGGACAGGAGAAACAAGCTGGGAGCTGTCAGGACAGTGTGGGACAAGTGGATAGAACCACTTCCACCGCTCTATAACCCAGACCCTCTTATCACAGTGGATGAAAGGCTGGAGGCATTCAGAGGTCACTGCCCATTTAGGCAAAACAGGCCTTCCAAGCCATCTAAATATGGGATAAAAAACTGGGCAGCATGTGATACGAACACCAGCTATACACTGAACATGCAGGTTTACACTGGAAATCCAGTTGGAGGAGCCCCAGAGAAGAATCTGGGAAAAATTCAAAGTTATGTTTCAATATAATCTGAAACTACTGTTTTATATGTTGGTCTTTCAAAAGTAATGAAGTGGTGTACATTTTTGGAAAAAAATAGTGAATTATTCTAATTGAACCATTACCTATAGGAGGTAAAGAACACCATTGCACGAAACCGAATATAGACTGAATTCTATTCAGTAGCCTATAGAATAGTTAGTAATGTAGTTAGTAATGAAATATAAGCTTGTTAGGATTTTTTTGGTTTCGGACATCTTCTGGATAGTTAAACATGCAGCAGGTCAAATTGACCCAGGAACAACATTGCTGTTCCTGACAAATGAACATAATAGGAGGGTTAATATCCAGTACTCGAGTTGAGGGGGGATGAGGGTGGATGGCATCCCTCCGAAAATAAAAACAATCAAAATTAATCCCCCAGGTAAAACTGCCATCCCCGCTTTCCATCCCTTCACTTTTTACAGTAAATGTTGGAAATATAACTAATAATTGTATAGCTATAATTTTTTTCATCTTTAGAAAGTAGTACTCATGTTGAATAAAAGAAATAATAAACTCTGAGGGCACAGGAGTGCTCAACGATGCAATGAGGCAACATGATTGTTATTTTAAAAGCTAGGGTAGACGATGTTGTCCAAAAGCACTTTTTGTCATACTGAGTGAAATGCTCCTTGCCCCCCGGGAGAAGTCAATACATTTTGTGGACGGAAAAAGATGCGGAAAAAAATCAGACAACTGTAGCGGCCACAGGACAGTAAAAACTCCGACCAATCGGAAGGCGTGGACCGCTCTTAAGGAACCAATCAAATCCCTTCGCCATTCTACCAGCCCCCTGCGCGTACATTTCAATGGTGTGCACTGGCCCTGGTTCAGTGCGCGTGCACGTTGCCAAGGCGCTCTCGGCGCTCGCGGCTCGCGTGAAAAAATAGAAGGAAGCGGAGCGGGCGCGCTGCGCTCCTATGCGCGTTGTGTGCGGGCAGTAAAGTTTAATAAAATTGGAGGCGATCACAAACTCCGTGCACGTGGCGCCTCGCACGCGTGCGCGGCACTTCCGCGTCCAGTGCGTTCGCTCCCAACGGGAGCTCCTCCAATGGGGTGGGAGATGGGCAGAGCCTTGGGGAGATGCTACATTCGTGCTACATGCTAGTTTTCCAAGATCGTCGACCCTAGCTTTAATTGGTTTATGCCTGATGCCAGAGGGAGCAGAACAAGCAGCAGCACAGAGCGATATCACTGCAACATCAGCATGGCTAAATGAGGGGCTGGACAACAAGATGTCAGGGAATATTTTAAAAATACGAGATTTACAGGTGAGCTATACATCAAGACTCACGAATCTCAAACTATTTTATATTAATCCATACAATTCGCCAGACTTACCACAGGCTGCATGCACAATAACAACACAGCCAGTTGCCAAAGTCGCTGTGCGGCCTCCAAACTAGCTGTGATTAACTCCCGTTAACGTTAATCTAGCTAGTTAGCTAGCTTGCAAAAACACCGGACTTGTCATTCAGTCACGTTAGATTTGGGTTTATGGGCGTGGCAAACGTGAAACAGCTTACTGTTAATGTTCGGCGAGAGTTTGTCTCAAATATTTTACCAGTATTAATGATGAAATATTCTTCACGTGGCCAATCTTATTTTCACCAATAGAACTCGTCAGGCAACAAAAATAAGTGGAGATCAGCAAAAATTCTGAAGTTCAAGGCAGGTGACATTCAAGGGTATCGCCAACGAGTTTTTCCCCCTTCTGGGGCCTTTTGCTAGCCTGTAATTTAATATTACAGACAGTGAATATGCTAAATGTGATTTTAATCTATACTGTACATTCTGTCTGTCATCCAAGAGGAAGTTCATGTGCTTTTAATCATTTGTGAAACTTAATAGCATGACATGCCTGCTCATTCTATCAAACCCTATAATGTTGTTTTCTTCTCATAGAGGAACGCCGTGGCCAGGAAGCCGGAGTGTCCAGAGGAGGAGAAGGAACAGATTTCATTATTAAACCTTTTGGGTTCAGATCAGAGATTACGTTAACTGGAAAATTCCCAGTAATTGACTGATTTTTCTACACAAAAATTGAAAAATCTGAAGGCTGTCAGTCATCTTTTAATGTAATTAAGTAATTTTTAATGTAGAAACTGATTATAACAAAATTTTCATGACTGTCAAAATGACCGATTACAACAAAACAAAAGTCTAGTGCAACGTGTAGTTTACACAGTTATCTTTTTCCATTCATAGGTAGGCCTACTAGTAGGTCTATTCATTATCTCAGTGGAAATAAGCGAAATTAATCTATGCTTGATTTTGTCGTTTTTGAAGTGGAAACACAGAGAGAAGCGGGTCAGGACAGGAGAGCAGGAGGGCCAAGAGGAGGAGAGGGAACAGGTTTGATTATTTTACATGTGGAGTTTATACTGTTTTTCAATTCATATATAGGCCTGCCACCTACTGTAACTCATTATGTCAGTGGAAATGACACAAGTTAATCTATGTTTGATTTTGTTTTGGTTTTTTTTTGTAGTGGACACACAGGGAAAGCAGGTAGCAGAAGGGCGAGATCCTGCTGAAGAGAAAAGCAAGACAGTTTCTGATGACCCAAGTGAGAAGGGAGAGAGCAGTGGCAGTCAAGATATCCCTGAATGCTGGACATCAGTTGTGCTGTTCAGAGAGAAAATTAGGTTATATCCATGGTTAATATGCCAAAGCAAAAAACTTGGCTGCCTAACCTGTCAAAAGGTAAAAGCACTTGGGCCAAATGCAGAAGGGAGCCACATGCATGTTGCTGAAGAGTGGTCAACAGTAAAAGTTGCAGCCTCAGGTGCAACAAAAGCAGCAAAGCTGCAGTCTCTTCACAAAAAGATACACAAGCATAGGATGCCAGATGACCACAGAGCGGCTGAGAAGACCTTGGAAAAGGCAAAAGAAAAAACAATGGAAACATTGAGTTCTGAGATGCAGAGAAATCACTTCTTATCCACTGATCGAGTATTTCGCACAGTTTGCAAGATTGTGAAATCTGCAAGGCCTTTTACATATCTACCCACTGATATTGATCTGCAAGTCCTGAATGGACTAGACATGGGTAGAACTTTACATTCAGACCATTCCTGTGCAGAAATCAGCCAGCACATAGCAAGTGAAATGAGAAAGAAAGTAGTTGGAAATGTCCTTCAGAGTGGTCTAAAATGTTCTGTTCTGACAGATGAATCTGCAACTGACAGGAAACAAATCAGTTTTGATCATTTACGCTAGAGCAAGCCTAGGGATGAGTGAACAGCCACTAACATTCTTCTTGGGACTAGTGGAGCTGTCTGATACTTCTGCAAGTGGAATTTATGACGCTTTCACGAATAACCTTTCACACCATGGCTTCTCTGAAGTTATCATGAAGGAGCGTTTTATTTGTTTTGCTTCAGATGGAGCTTCTGTTATGCTTGGAAGTGAATCAGTTGTTGCCACCAAAATTTTTCAAAAGTTTCCCAATGTGTTGGTGTGGCACTGCATGAACCATCGTCTTGAGTTGAGTGTTGGATATGTTGTAGAGGAAATTGCAGGGATGAATGAGTTCCAGTTTTTCTTTGACAAATTATACAGTCTCTATCATGCATCGGCTAAAAACCGCCGCAAGCTCAGAGAATGTTGTGAGGAACTTGCTGTGCAGTGTCTGAACATAGGGAGAATTCTCAGCACGATATGGGTGGCTTCCAGTTTTAGGACCATTAAAGCTGTATGACAACAGTACCCTGCACTCCTCAGGCACGTTTGTGATGCCTCAGCCGATCATAAACGAACCTCAACACAGAGATGCATGTTCAAAGGTTTAGCAGATCGCCTTTCTAATACAATCTTTGTGCACAACCTTGGACTTATGTATGATGCATTAGAAGAGCTGTCGAATTCTCTTTCTCCCTTCAAGCAAGAAACATGTCGCTTCCCAAGGCTGAAGCAAGTCTCATGCAGCAGATCCGTGTGTTAAAGTCGATGGCAGAGCAACCTGGACAAGGACAGAGAAGGCTCAGACAGCAGTGGACCTGAAGTTATTCAATGGAGTGCCACTGACAAATAATCTAAGGTACAGCAGAGAAATAAACCAGCAACAGTTTTTTCATGCCTTGGCAGATAGTATTGAGAAGGGAATGGGTTGCCTGCCTGGTAAACAGAGAAGTAAAGAAGAATACCAGAGGTTTCTGAACAACATCAAAGCGCTGCAGCCCTCTGACTGGCCAGATAAGCGCGGGGTCCGTTATGCTGAAAAGGAAATACAGGAACTCTGCTCCTTTCTCAATCTTTATGATGGTAGACAAATTCAAAGAGGGATGAGGGAATACGATGACTTGGTCAAACTCAAATCTGCTGGTGAAGTGAAACCAGCACCAAAAGAGCTGGAACCCCTCCTTCAAACAGTGAACACGCCGGTCACCTCCACAGCTGAGCGTGAGCGTGGGTTTAGTCAGATGAACACTGTAAGCACATCTCGAAGTGCCCTAGAGGTAAAAAGCATGTCAGCCTTGCTTTTTATCATGTGTGTTGCCTCTCCACTCAAAGTGTTCGAAGTAGGTGTCAATGTTAAGTCTTGGCTTCAAAGTCATTCCTTATTAGGGATGAGCCGAATACTCGTTTTAAACGAGTACTCGTTACGGATAATGCATTTTTTCCGAATCTGAGTATAACCCGAGTTATACTGTGTTGGAACAGTGTCTGAACTCCGTCTCTGAGTGTTCACTTTTAAAAAATGTCTGCCATGGGTGAAAAATGTGTTTTTAACTGAGCAAAAAATATGTTCAGTGTTTTGCAAAAGGAGTGAAAGAGGTTTGAAAACTGTGTGCAAACTGAAATTTTGAGACCAGAGTCCTGTTTTTAGAGAAATGTGTGCAGTTAGTTGATGGCTGTGTGCAGAGAAAAGAATTTAGTCTCTTAATAATCAAGAAACACTGTTAGTTGATATTACCAGGATGAGACAGAAGCTCCAATACTGCTTATTAACTGCATGCTTGATCGGACATTGCAAAAGTCATTATTGATATCGTGAATAATCACCACCTGGAGTTTTGTTCACACTTCAGAGAAAAGAATTTGACACCAAAAATTTTGCTCAGATTGGGGGCGCTGTGGAGCGTGGATCATGTAGTACGCATCTACAGACACTCCGGTAGAATGTGACATTAAAATATATGTCTGCACCTTTTTTCTAAGTCTTTTTTGACACCGCAAGTTGTAAGTAACTTTTTTTCAGTTTTGCTTCACCTGGAAACTCCAATGCAATTATGGAAACAAGAGGATCAAAATCCGACGCGGCTAAAGCAGGCCGCACGCAGCATCGACACTCGCCTAACCCCGAGGCTGAGCCAGAGTCTGATGCTAACGAGCGTCTACTAATACGCATGGAGGCAATGATGGAGAATATGCGCGCAGAAATCGTGAGTCAATTTGAGCAAATTGTCTCTGGAGCGATCATAAAGGAAATTACGGCAGTGTGTGAGCCCCTGGCGAAGGAGATAACAACCCATGGTCAAACTATTGCTAGCCTGGAGGACATTGCTAACGACCACGATGCACAGCTAACCAGCTTACAGGCTACGGTAGCCTCACTAACTGAGCGTGTCGGCACTTTGTCGCAAAATTAAGGGGAGCCTCCATGTCCGTTTGTTGTGAGAGTCAACATGTTCCATCAGCGCAACGAAATCCTACGGAGGGCTGGCTCGTCACCTCCTCTACTTTATCAAGGAAGGAAGATCTCAATCTTCCCAGATTTTCCTGCTGCTGTTGCTAAAAAATGTGCTGCTTTTTCCAAAGTTAAAAAAGAACTCCACTCATGTCCAGGTGTGAAATTTGGACTTTTCTACCCAGCCATTTTACGTGTCACCCTGCCAAGCGGTCAAACTCGCAGATTTGAAGACCCTACATCTGCAATGGAGTTTGTGCAGAAATATACAAAGACTGTCGTTGTTCCAGACGCTGTCTGACATCCAGGACTAGTTGGGATAAAGGTATGGTCGTGATTTACCATCCTTCTTGCACTTTAAGTGCTAAATGTTATTCTACTTTGTGAACTAATATAGCAGATACTTTAATATTCTCATTTTTTTCTCCCCCCCCCCCCCACCGCCCATTTTGAGCTAAATGGCAGTTTAAAAGTATTCTCACGTATCTATTTTGCATTGGCTATGTTTTTTTTTTGAACATCTATGTTGAAAATCGTACAAAGCTTTTATACATTTGAATATGGTTAACTTTGACAATGATAGGTTTCAACATTTATCTTGGACATTGATGCAAAGATTGTTTAATTTTTATTTTTGGATCGGTGCGGAGATCACAATTTTGTTTATGTTTCTTTAGTTTTCTTTTATTACTATTGAACCTCTTTCTTTCTTTTTTTTTCTTTTTTATCGAAGCGGTGCAACTTGGTAAGATTCTTTTTCTTTCTTTTTTTCTCTTTTTTTTTCCTTTTTCTTCCACAAAGTTTATAAGGTGTGATTTGTATATTTATAGTTCTCACATTCATTGTGGAGAAGTTAGTTGTTGACTTCCTCTAGAGCCTTTTAAGGCTAAGTTATGGGACAGTTTAAAGGTGTGGGTATCGCGCATTCCATTTGGGGGAATGCTTCTGTGAGTTCGGGTTTGTGTGTTTTTGTTTTTTACATGCCAATCTTTTCTCTTCATCTGTGTTTTCTTGTCATTTATCAGCCAATTACCCAGTTAACTTTTTGTGTTCTCCTATACTCAATCAAAATTAATATGTTATGTCATCTTCAATAGGAAAAGACCTTAGTTTTATCAGTTTTAATTGCAAGGGACTCAATAATCCTATTAAACGAAGTAAAGTACTACACCACCTCCAGCAGCTTGGAGCCCAATCATCTTTCTACAAGAAACTCATCTTAAAAACCTAGATCATCGAAAACTGAGGGTGGGTCAGGTGTACCATTCTTCATTTTCTGGTAAGGCCAGAGGCACGACTATTCTCCTACACAAATCTGTCCCATTTCTCTTAGATCAGATTATTTCTGATGCTAATGGTAGGTACGTTATTGTCACTGGGACAATTCAGAGCTCTCATATTGCATTAGCCAATATTTACTCACCAAACACTGATGATGAGCATTTTTTTAAACGCTTATTTTCTATTTTGCCAGATATGTCCACTTATTCTTTAATATTAGGCAGAGACTTTAACTGTTGGCTTGATCCTAATCTAGACTGCTCCTCTGATAGACCAGCTGTGCTCTCACGATCAGCAAAAGTGATTCAGCCCTTCATGAAAGAGTTCGCTGTAATTGATTTATGGCGCTTTTTTAACCCTTCCAAAAAGGAATATTTTTTCTTCTCATCCGCACACCATTCTTATTCCCGTATTGATCTTTTCTTAGTGGATAACCGATTATTGTCATCCACATCCATGTGCCGGTACGATGCCATTGTTCTCTCAGACCATGCTCCACTTCTAATGGACATCAAAATAAGCCAGTTGTCATCTGAACACCCACTATGGCGGCTAAATGTGAGTCTGTTATCAAATAATAATTTTGTTGATTTTGTTTCTAAACAGATTGATTTTTTCTTAAGTACTAATAGAACACCTGAGGTGTCTGCTTCTCTCCTTTGGGAGTCACTTAAGGCTTACATTAGGGGAGAAATTATTTCTTACATACACTATGAGAATAAATCAAGGCAACAAAAACTGTGCTGCCTAAGACAACAAATTTCACAACTTGATAACATCTACTCACTTACATCCTCTCCAAATGTATATAAAGATCCTGCTTTGTTACAAGCTGAATTTGACATGATAATGACGCATCGTACTACTGAGCTCATGCTCCAATCGGGAGTGCGATTTTTTGAACATGGGGATAAAGCTGGTAAAATATTGGCACATCAAATTCGACAAGTTTCCACCTCTCGTCAAATTGTCAAAATCCAATCTAATCAAAATGTAACGACTGATCCTTTGCAAATTAATTTGACTTTCAAGAACTTTTATAAGCTACTATATACATCCGAATGTACTCCTTCGGATAACGATTTTGATCATTTTTTCTCTGGCTTAATTATCCCTACTCCTAATCAAGATACTGTGACAAATTTAGGAAAACCAGTTACTCTTACTGAGCTCAACTTAGCCATTCAGTCTCTACAGAGCGGAAAATGTCCAGGCCCTGACGGCTATCCGTCAGAGTTCGACAAAACATTTAAGGATAAAGTTGCTCTTTGTTGGTGAATATGTACAATGAGTCATTTTCTTTTGGTGTGTTGCCTCAAACACTCAATCAAGCCACAATTTCACTTCTTCTTAAGAAAGGAAAGGATCCACTTCATTGCTCATCCTACCGCCCTATAAGTCTTATGAATGTAGATTTTAAATTGCCATCTAAAATTTTAGCTATGCGCCTTGAGCCTAATCTTCCAAATATTATTAACCCAGACCAAACTGGCTTCATTCAAACATTCTTTTTCTAATTTGCGTAGAATATTCAATATAATTTATAATGCATCACCAAATAACTCGCAGGAAGCATTAATATCCTTAGATGCCGAAAAGGCGTTTGACCATGTGGAGTGGCCCTACCTGTTCTACACGGTCAAAAAAATTTGGTCTTGGAGATGCTTTTTTATCTTGGATCAAACTTCTTTATTCAAACCCACTAGCTTCAGTCAGGACAAATACCTCTCATTCTGATTATTTCCGTCTTTATCGCTCAACAAGGCAAGGGTGTCCACTTAGCCCTCTTTTATTTGCACTGGCAATTGAACCTTTAGCTATAGCAATCCGCTCTAATCGAAACATTACTGGCATATATAGACATGGTCTAGTAGCAAAGGTATCTTTATACGCTGATGACTTACTCTTGTATGTCTCAGATATTCACAAATCAGTCCCTGCTGTTTTACATCTACTTTCACTCTTCGGACGCCTTTCAGGCTGCAAGCTTAACCTGAGCAAAAGCGAGCTCTTTCCTCTTAACGTGTCCACTAATGCTTCTTCCCTGCGTAGATTTCCTTTTAAAATTGCGCATGATAGCTTTACACACCTTGGAATCCAAATCCCGCACAAAATGGAAGACATGTTCAAGATAAATTTCTCTCCTCTGTTGCTGAGAGTTAAAGAGGATTTTGAACGCTGGTCTTTACTTAAATTATCCTTGGTGGCACGCATTAACGGTGTAAAGATGAATGTTTTGCCCCGGTTCCTGTACTTATTTCAGTGTATTCCTCTTTTTTTACCCAGTTCTTTCTTCTGTCAGCTCGATGCGTTGGTTTCAGAATTTCTTTGGGATAAAAAGATTTCCAGACTGTCCAAAATGTATTTACAGCGAACTAAACTGTTTGGAAGTATGGGCTTGCCAAACTTTAGATTTTATTATTGGGCTTCTAATATTCGTACGTTTAAATATTGGCTTCAACCGGACACTGGTCTATCGCCAGACTGGTTAGTCATGGAGAAGAATTCTGCTAAGCTTGTTTCTCTTGCGGCCTTACCTTTTTCACCTATTCAAACTCCAACAAAAAAATACTCTAAGGACAGTATTGTCAAAATATCTCTCAAGATTTGAACTCAATTTAAACGTTTTTTTGGTCTGCAAATGTATTCACATAATGCCCCGTTAGCAGCAAACCATGTTTTTCTTCCTTCGATTACTGATAAAGCTTTTTTGGTTTGGTCCAACCATGGTGTAAAAACATTTAAAGATCTTTACATTGATAATGTTTTTGATTCTTTCCAACAACTTTGCTTGAAGTACTCCCTTCCAAAGCAACATTTTTTCAGATATTTGCAAGTTCGCAGTTTTGCTCATAGCCATTTCCCTACTTTTCCTAATTCACCTGAGGAATCTCTTTTGGACTCTTTGCTTTTATCTTCTTCAAGGTTGAAAGGGTCTATTTCTTTTATTTACAATCAGATATCGGCTATACGCTCAAACTCTCTAAGTTCAATTAAAGTACTTTGTTAGGAGGATTTGGGAGAAACTATATCTGATGAGCTATGGCTATGTCCACAACTATTAAACTATTGGACTCAAATTATTAATTTTATTTCAAAGGTAATCGGGAGGACAATAGACCCGAATCCTTTTGGTGCACTGTTTGGGGTATTTGCAGGACCATCTCCCCCCTCCACTTCCCAACTTTGCTTTTATGACACTTCTGGCGAGACGGGTGAGTTTGTTTAAGTGGAAGTCTCCGCAATCTCCTTCCTTTACTCATTGGCTTAGGGATCTTTTATACTTTCTTAAACTTGAGAAAATAAGGATGACACTTCATGGCTCCTCGGAAAAATTTATGCAGACTTGGCAACCATTATTTCAGTTTGTTAAACAAATTAATCCCCCCTAGGTCCCAGATTAGTAGTAATGGGGTTTTTTTTGTTGATGGTTATATCTTTCTTTGGAGGTTCATCTGTCGTATTTATTCCCTTTTTATTCTGGGCATGCGGCTGTTACATTGTAACACTGTTTTTTACTTTCTTAATTACTGATTGGTGTGTTATGTTGTTTTTCTTGTTCTATTGTTCTTTTTTTTTGTTTTCTTTTTCTTTTTCCCTTTTTTTCTCAAAGGAATTGTACAAGTACTCATTATGACCTTGTTTTTGTCAGTTGTATTTAAATTAATATTTTGTACAATTTCTGTAAAATTTCAACAAAACAAAGTTTGAAAAAATTTTTTTGCTCAGATTACTTCAAGAAAAGCAAAGCACATGTCTTCTTCATGAATGAAGGACACAGCTTCCTCTGACTGACTGTGTGTTTTCAGTCTGTTTGAGTAAAGTAATTCAGCAACAAGAGCTGGAATACTGAGAATATCTATCAAGTGACATTTCTGCTCCAAACAAGGTGTTATGATGATTTGATTGCTGGAAAAAAACTCATCCAAGACCAAAGAGTTGACATGAAAAGAGTGTTTATTTTGTCAAAGCTGGAAGAAAATCATGATGAAAGAAGATGAATATTGATGAAGAGAGTTTGGTTTGATGACAGAAGAAAGTGAAAGAGAGTGAATGACAGAGGTGAGATGAGTGTGAGAGTCAAAGCAGTGTGAGAGTCCCAGTGAGTCCGGTCAGGACTGGGAACACTGGTCTCTCCTCAGTGTCTCTCTGAGGGGAGTCTGGGAGCCCTGGGTGGCCTCACAGGTCACAGAGCCCACCTTCCTCCACTGGTCTGCAGGGAGCCTCAGGGTGCTGCTCCAGCTGTAGAGGCCGTCCTTCTGCAGCACCCCGGGGCTCCTGCTCTCCTCCCAGCTGCTGCTGCTGCTGCTGTCCTCCACCTTCCAGCTCAGACTCCAGCCTGAGGGGAAGCCCTTGTTGGCCAGGCACATGAGCGTGGCCTTCCCCTGCTGCAGCTCCTCTCTGGAGGGGGGCAGCACCGTCAGGCTGGGGGGCCTGTCACCTAGGAGACACCGATCAGATGAGAGGACAGGGAGCAGCCAGCTGTCAATCAAACAGCACACACCTGGACAGCTTCAGTGGGACACACATCATTTTGTCCTTCAACAAGTTGCTGCCAGATGCTTTTTCTGCTCCAGCAGTCACTCACTCACACATTGTTTCACTTCCCTTTAAGAAGCCTCTCATGCACATCAGCACAGAGAGAATCATCCAACAGTTTGACCTGAAACACCTCAAACTACACTGGAAGGAACACAAGCACATGTCTCAACCTTTACTGGCAAAGATTTGCATCAACGTGATCAGAAAGTTCCACTTTAGAGCTTATGAAAGGAAACTTTAACAACATGAGCTTTGAATCTAAAGTAATGTTTCCAATAATTTGAACATTTTTTTTTTAAAAATAGAAACTCAAGATTGGGAGTTTTTTTTTATTTTCAAGCATATTACTATAAGTATTTTCATGTAAAATAACATGAATATTAAAAGAATAATAGAAACAGAATGTAGAAACATTGAAAAGCACCAAGAATAAATCCAGCTTTGATTAAGAGACTCTCAATAAAACTAGAAGAATAAAGCCTGCACACATTACAACACAAACACATTTCAAACAGTGGACATGTAAACTAAAACTCCAAAGACAAAGACAAAGAAAGACCAGTGCACCAAAACTGTCAATAAATACACAGGTCAGTCTAAAAACACATTCAACATGAGACTGGTAGAGTTAAAACGGTGTGTTACACAGCCATCAGTCTCTGACTGAGAAATTTAGAGAGTCACAATATATATTGTTGTGACAGATAATCCTGATGACATTTCATCCAGTACAAATTTCAAAATAACATGTTTTCCTGGGGATAAGTGGAACAGATCTGAGCTACACCACATGAAATCAAGGGAAGATTCAACCTTGATCAGTAAAATAATAATAATGAAAAAACATGTCTTTCTCATGTCAAATCATTCAAAACAAGGTTTAATGTCCACATTTGAAATATTTATCTGTCAGTATTAAAAGTAGAATCAACTTACTTCCAACATCCAGTCTGGTTCCTCCACCGAACGTGTACCACAGTGATACAAACTCATTGAGCCGCTGTACAAAAACCTCTGACTGTAGAGAGACACCACTCTCTGACTGTGAAACAAACTCTGCAAAACTACTTTTACTTCCTCATTAAAACTCAACAGACCAATTCTTCACTGTGCAATTTCGTATGTATATTAAGACAGAATTTTTTTAATGAATTTTCTATGTTTGAAAATTATTTTATTGGAATGTATTTCAATAGAAATTTGATATTCATGATTTTAATATTATATTTATCAAAATAGAAAACCAATCTCCTTAATATTCTCACAAACGTTTGACTCCAGATTGAAAATGATTGATGAAAGTGATCCAAGTCCCTGTTGGAGTCAGTCAGAGCATTTCCATAGAGAGCCACTTTGCATCAGCAGCACCATGCTCCAGTGCTCTGGGAGAGTTTATAGTCCTGACAGTTGAAGACTGGATGACTGACAGCTGTCCTTCAGGACAACAGAAGACAGAGAAATCCTCCTCATCACAAACATGAGTGTGATCTGCGTCCTCATCTGGACTCTCCTCTGCTGCTGCTTCACAGGTAAAGTCCAGAGAATCCAACTCCTCTCCTCTATGAACATCCGTCCCTCTGAAATGAAGCCCACAAAACCATGAGGCTGCTTTCTCTTTCTGTCTGTGTCTCCTCAGAGTCCAGAGGCCAGGTCACAGTGACTCAGTCTGCAGCAGTCAGCTCTGCTGTGGGACAAACCGTCACCATCACATGTAGGACCAGTCAGGATGCTGGTGTGGGAACCTCAACTAAGAAAGAACACTTTCAGTGGTACCAAAAGAAAGATGGACAACCTCCTAAACTCCTTATTTACCATGCCACCACTCGAGCATCAGGGACTCCAGATCGTTTTACAGGCAGTGGATCAAAGTCTAACTTCACTTTGACCATCAGTGGAGTTCAAGCTGAAGATGCTGCAGTTTATTACTGTCAGACTCAGAACAATATCAACAGTCAACAGGTGTTCACACAGTGAAAAACCGTCGTACAAAAACCTCCCTCAGTCAAACTGAACTGAAACTGAACTGACTGCTGCTCACTGATACACTTCACTGACCACACACACACACACACACACACACACACACACACACACACACACACACACACACACACACACACACACACACACACGTTTGTATTTCTATCCTTGTCAGGACACTCATTGACATAATGTATTTACTAGCCCCTAACCCTAATCCTAACCCTAACCCAAACCACAACAAAGCCTAACCCTAAAGAAATGTTTTTGTAGTTTTACTTTTTTCAGTAACAACATGGTTTCACACTGTTTACCCTCGTTAGGACCGGAAAAAGGTCCCCACAAGGCACATTGTGCCAGGTTTTCCCATCCTTGTGGGGACATTTGGTCTCCACAAGCATAGAAAAACGCGCGCGCACGCACACACACATACACACACACACACACACACACACACACACACACACACACACACACACACACACACACACACACAGCTGTTCAAGTTTCAGGACAACAACACATCAGGATATCAAACACAAAACCCTTTTTACTATGAATAATAATGACATAGGAAAAACTTTACTCCGAGAGTCGTGCATTGTGTTTTATTTTGAAAGTTCCGGTTTAACTTCCTGTCCAGTGCTTTTTCAACGACAGTGATTTACGTAGTTTTCAAGCGGCAGCGCAGAAAATAGACCAGAAGCGAATCTCCAGCGCCGTGGCACACGGCGCTTCAGGGACGTGGCGCTGGCGCTCTGCAGTGAATGCAGTGGAAATTGTCTGATAAAAGAGAATGGGTTCTAAGTGCTGCACAGTATTATTCAAGAGCGCAGCGCTTTCACGTGCGGTGGAAATTGGGGGTTACAAACAGCCTGTTTGTGACTGCCTGACTCCACCCTCATGACCTCCTCTCTGCTGCTCTGCAGCTCCTTGATCTGATCACCCACTAAGGAGTAGATGACTGGAGCTGATTATGCTCTTTTCATGTCACAGTTTATGAAAACTTTTACTCCATTCTGTCACAGGACCCAGTTTCTGTCCTGTCTGTTATATTTTAAGGTCTCATGCTTTCTCTCTTTCATGCTGTTTGACTGCATTGTCTCCACCACCTGCACCACCAGCTCTGACTCTTGTCTGAACGACTCCACCTCTGGTCCTCATCTGCACCACAAGGTGTCTGCTGGCAGTGTCCTCCACCTCCTCTTTCCTCTGTTCTGTCATAAAGAGAGCTCTCTTCTGTCTACTAAGACCCGGTGCTTCAGGCTGTTTATCTGCTCTTTCATTGCAGATTATTCATAGAAAATTAAGCACATACACTGTTAGAGTAAAATCATTTAGTATTAGAGTGCATTTTGCTCTTCTTCTGTCTCTGAACCACGAGGGGCGGCGTCCGAGCACCCTCTCTTGACCAGCCATCACTGCAACACAGCTGCTGGGGTTCACAGCATTAAGGTTCTTCTGGCTCACATGGGCTGTGCCAATAATGTTGTGATTTCAACTTAATGAATTTGGCTATCAGTAATAATTAATGATTATCAAAGAAAACTATTAAAGAATTTTGGATCTGATTTCATCAGATAACCTCGGGGCACCACCTACGTTTAGTAGGAAAAGATAGCCAATTTGTTGTAATCAGTCTCATAAACTTGGTTAAACTATTAATTTGGAATTTGGATTATTAATTACATTATTAAAAATGACCAAATTTTAACAGTAAAACCTGAAGGATTCTGGAGTTCTTGGACAGAAGAAATAAACATTCCATTTATAACTGTGAAACATCAACAAGACAAATGATCCCAAAAATTAGATTTATTGGCAACAAAGCAAAACCAAACACACGTCTATCTACATGTCTATAGCTACAAGTCGTGTCTATAGGAGAGAGAGAGAGTGTGTGTGTGTGTGTGTGTGTGTGTGTGTGTGTGTGTGTGTGTGTGTGAGTGTGTGAGTGTGTGAGTGTGAGATGGAGATGGAGATTGAGATGGGGGACTGGGGGATGGAACTACAGATCAAAATCGAAGACTACAATTAATATGGCGGATCAGAGGTATGTGCTTGGCACATGTGCTCAGGAGAGCTTGAGAGGGGGTGAGGCCTGTTTCCTCTCTCAGTGCAACTTTGTAAAGGCCTATGCAAATTGAGTGTACATGATCTGTGTTGTCCATCACCTCAGACCAGGAGGGTATTGCACAAAACCAGGATAAGGGATTAAGCCGGCAAACTGTTGTTAACCTGTGATGATCTTGTGGTTATCCTGGACGAAGTTAGCCTCAAGTCGATTGCACAAAAGCTGGCCAAGTTTATCCCGGACAAGTCACCACGGTGATTTATTATCTGCAGCTAGCCTGCTCCACAGCAGGCTAACTACCCAGGATAAGATAGCCCCCTCCTGGAGCCTGCTCTACACCCGAGACCTGCTAGCCTGAGCCGGAGACCCCTCCCAGAGCCTGCAGAGTCTGGCCCACCGTTGGCCCACCTCTGGGACAAGCACGCGGTCTCTCTGGCAACACCATCTGTTTCGGGCTTACCTTGTCTCCATGGGTCTCACTCCTCGGCGCTTATCCGTCACACCTCTGGCTAGGCCTGTCACGATAGTCAATAAATCAATTAATCGCACGATAAAAAGGTCGGTAAGTTTTCCAGGCGCGATAAAATTTACATTTTCCAAAGACACTAGAAACGTCTCATACTGACTCCTTTCGGCTCTGTAGTGTAATGAGGAGTGATGCACCGAAAATTCGGCCACCGAAATTTTTCAGCCGAAAATGACTCAAAAGTGTATTTTCGGCTTTCGGCCGAAAGAAAAAAATCACCGAACAACACGGCCGAAAATAATTGGTGATGACGTGGCGTTAATGCTAAAGCAAACCTTTTAATGCCTCATGTCTGCTTCATTAATGCCTGAAATCAGGCTTTAAAATTTATTTGACTTTTTACAGTGCGCATTTGCGCAGCGTCACCTCTCACTCACACTCCGCGCACTCATTTCCCTGATAAACACGCACACACACACACACCAACACACAAAAAATAGTTGTATTATTAACCGTCAATAATAATCAAGAACATATTAAAATTAGTCAAATAAGTCTCCCCGGCTGCACCTCAGGACGGACACCTTCCCACACGGTCCTGTCCTGACTCTGCTCATTTGATTCTGGGACTGCAGGCTCCACAGGACAAAGGTATTTATTGGTGAAGCTGAGTGCTTCATGCGCCACTGCAGGTTCTGCGCTGGACTGTACAGCAGCTGGAGGTTGATCCGGCATTTTTTGGGCAGCAGAATTACATTTTTTTTCGCTGTTTGGCCCGCGGCTGTTGTGACTCTGATTCAGAACGTTCCTCCTCTTCACTCCAGTCAAGATCGCTGATGTCCGACACGTCTCTGCCATCCGACTCCCCCTCACTGACCTCCTGTACCTCCTGCACATTACATCATTTAATCATCCTGCAGCCAAATCTTACTACTGTAGTTGTTGCATTTTCAGAGTCTGGTTGACTTTAGTATTATTTTGTTGCACAAATTATATGAAGACCAAAATAACTTTCAACACAGACATTTCAGAATCCTTTCTTTATTAATACAAGTCCTACAATAAAAGGTTCATAATTATTGTAAAGACAATGAAAAAAAAAACCCTTAATGAAATTGGTACTAAACCACACTGATGTAAAAAATAAAGAATAAGAAATAAAATACAACAACCCTGAAGCTACACAATGAGAAACAAAGGAAAAATAAATGTATCACACCACTGAAATGGACTACAATATAACAGACAGCATATCATTTTGTCTTAACTGTCTCCCGAAAATAGGAAAATAGTCTTATTTCAGGACTCCACCTTTAGGAGTGAACGGTCCCACATCATTCTGACTCCACTTTTTTAACGGCTAAAATCATACAGAACTTCGTTCTCAGAAGACAACAAATTTATCGCTTCATTTGATAATTGCTGTTTGGACTACACTTAAGTAACTTACCAGAATTTTTTATATTTGGTTTTCACCTGCTGCAGGTTCTTTTCTGGCCAGACAGGTTTGTTCTTCATGACAGATGAAGGATGAAACAGAACACAGCAGGAGAACAATTGATTCAATAGATAACACAGACGCAGTAACTCAGCCCCCGTTTGAGACATAAGAACCCCAGAAAACTTGATTTGTGATTTTTTTTTTTTTTTTTTTTTTTTTGGGGGGGGGGGGTTAAATATTGGCAAAATGCTGTTTTCCCCATGTATTTCCTGTATTTAATCATTATTATTTTTGTATGATCATAATCATGGATCATATGCAGAATTAGGCAATTTTTAATGTATGATTTGCACATCGCTATTTCACTTTAATCAAGATGCCGGCCTGCATGCAGTACTTGTCCTCACCATTGAAGCGTGGGGGCGCTATGCCTTAAGCGTCACTTAAAGCAGACATATTCCCTCCGAGGCACGCGCATCCCCCCCAATAAGTGAGCCCCCCCGACAGCCGCGATATAGTTCGCACACTGGTCAGAGCATTTCCATAGAGAGCCACTTTGCATCAGCAGCACCATGCTCCAGTGCTCTGGGAGAGTTTATAGTCCTGACAGTTGAAGACTGGATGACTGACAGCTGTCCTTCAGGACAACAGAAGACAGAGAAATCCTCCTCATCACAAACATGAGTGTGATCTGCGTCCTCATCTGGACTCTCCTCTGCTGCTGCTTCACAGGTAAAGTCCAGAGAATCCAACTCCTCTCCTCTATGAACATCCGTCCCTCTGAAATGAAGCCCACAAAACCATGAGGCTGCTTTCTCTTTCTGTCTGTGTCTCCTCAGAGTCCAGAGGCCAGGTCACAGTGACTCAGTCTGCAGCAGTCAGCTCTGCTGTGGGACAAACTGTCACCATCACATGTAGGACCAGTTGGTCTCCCGGCAGCGATTTAGCCTGGTACCAACAAAAAGATGGACAACCTCCTAAACTCCTTATTTACAGCATCAGCACTCGAGAATCAGGGACTCCAGATCGTTTTACAGGCAGTGGATCAAACTCTGACTTCTCTCTGACTATCAGTGGAGTTCAAGCTGAAGATTCTGCAGTTTATTACTGTCAGAGTTATCATTCTATCAACAGTCAAGATGTGTTCACACAGTGAAAAACCGTCGTACAAAAACCTCCCTCAGTCAGACTGAACAGACACTGAACTGACTGCTGCTCACTGATACACTTCACTGAACACACAATCCAGTGCCCACATAGTGTACACACTGGCAAGTATTGCAAGTTATTGTCCTTTTTTTGAAGGCATTATTGAATAAAAGTAACCTCATCATTAAGCTGGATGGCCCAAAATGTTCTCTCATTCAATAAATCCAAATCTGAAATCATCCTGTTTGGTCCCTTAAATCCCACCACCCCCATAGACAAAGCCTCTGTCCTCCCTGACACAAATATCAAACTATCAGTCACAAACCTCACTGTCATCTTTGACTTAAAGGTGCCTTAAGGAGTTTGCACGTTTTATGCGAAACAGCGCCCCCTGCAGGCCTTGGGCGTAATGCAGCTTAGTGAAAAAGTCGTCCCTGTGGCTCCCGTGCACGGAAGAGGGGAACTACGTCTTCGCTCGTTTAGTGGCGCTCAAGTAAGATTTAAGTTTCTTTTACCTGGTGGAGTCTGTGTGGAGCTGTGGCAGTGCTAGAAGCCAGTCTTTTCTTACTTTCTGGAAGCTCCTGCTCAGTTGTTGCTCACTAAGCATCTGGCGGAGTAATGGCGGACAAAATGAAACCTATGCAGCCGGAGCGCGCATTACATCATTCCTTTCAAATTCTCCCCCAAAAAATGCTGGTGCCGGACCGGCACTGTGACTTTCAAGTGACAATTTAGCGCTGTTAGAGGTACTTGTAATGAATATGTCAGGGCACATTGTACATATAATTAAAAATGTGTAACATATTTATGGTGGAAAATAAGTATTTTTAAGGTTGTAAAACTCCTTAATGCACCTTTAAACTTGTCTTTCCATCTTTGCAATAAATCAAATGTCATGTTTTCTCCAGCTCCAGTCCATCTCTAAATGGATAAATGTAATATCCAGTTGTGATCTAGAAAAAGTCTTTCCCCTTTAGAAAAGCCTTCTGTGGAGATCAGGCTGACAGAATGTGAACCTCCCTTCAAAAAGCTCCTTCTAGCTCATGTCCAGAGTTTTGAAAGAATGAGTTTTCTTTCATCCAACATTTCAAGGTTCCACCCTCCCTCTGCTTTCTGAGCGACCAAGCCACGCCCTTTTAATTGTGCACGCTCATTGCCCATGGGCTGAAAATGAGAGCCTCCGAGTCCGCAAGCATCCTACATGTTTAGCTGTTTACGGTGGATGTTCAGCAGACAGTGGATATATCCAAGGTAAGCGGGGCGGCTGCGGCGTAGCTAACTCTCCTCTGTCTGGATGAGTGTGTGTGCCCTCTGGCTCCATGCACACGTTGATTGACAGCATGACAAAGCGGAAGCTCAAAATCTATTGGCTGAAGTTGACCGGTGATTTTCAGATAACATGGGGGTCTATGAGACGAAGGCGGGGCTCATAAATAAATTTTTATAGTGCTTTATGCTGATATTATATTATAGTATAGAACCAGACTGACACATTTAAGCTCTGTTAAAAAAAATGATACATACGTTGGAAACGAACGGAAACTCCGGACACGAGCTTTAAAATGTTGAAGATCAAACATGAGAAAAGAATCTGAATCGACCAAGGTACGTTTTATCAGTTTGATTTCCTGTTAAATTGACATCATCAGATTCCAAAAAACGGGTCATTTTCTCGTTTTTTCGTTTTTTCACAAAACGAAAAAACGAGAATTCAACTCGTTTTTTCGTTTTTCCTTCTGACTGACAAAATGGATTTTCGACTTGTTTTTTCTTTTTTGACAGGTGGGCGGGGCTTAACACTTCTCGCTCCTGATTGGCTCATGTTTGCACCGTGCTCTTCAGAGTAAAAGTCTTTACACGATTCTTTCTGACTGCAGCTGCTCCAGCCTCCTGTCAGGACTGCAAATATCTCATCGTAGCTATATTATCACTACGCACACATAATTACTCAGTGCTTAGCTGCTCTTTGGTCCTGATTGTTAGGCGCTATGCACGGAGCAACGTGACGTCATTTCCGCTGAAATCTCAGACCGCACAAAAAACTTCCGGTTACAGTGGACGCCCTCTACGGACGGTGTCCTTTCGACTTCGATCTCCAGGTGATCACAGATTATAATGTTTTTTTTTTTATTATTTCAAATCAACGTTTCTTTGTTTGTTTACTATTTTTAGTACAGTTGGTGTGTACAATATAGCCTCGAGAGAGGCGGGCTGCGTTTTAAATAACACTCCACTCAGCAGAAGAGCCGCTGCCAAGGAAAGACCGAGAGGAGTGGAGATGATGATGAGGAGGAGACATCAGACGAGGAGTGGAGGAGCTCCGAGGAGCTCTGCTCAGCACCTAATGTTTCAATACTCGAATAAATATCCACTTCAGTGAAGCTGTGTTTTGGTCATGGAAATTCGGCACCAAATTATGAAGTCATGGCAAACTCATTGAAAATCATAGGTGAGAAAATGTTTGAACATTTTGACTTTACCTGGTTGTTTTATTATGGTCACTTTATGATCCCGCCAATCATAGACACTTTATTATACACTCATTCTGTTGCACTAAAAATATCTGTACATATTTGTACATATTATAGCTCCTGTTATATTTTAGTAGTAGTAGTTATATTTTAGATCTGTTGTATATTAAGTTTGATCTTTTCTTCTTTTAAATTTCTTTATTCTTTATTTTCAAATTTCCTAATTTTTTTTGCACCCGGTTTTCTTCAAGCCATCATAACTAAATGTCTCCATGGTGAGATACTCTATTCTGTTCTATATGAAGCATAGATTTGCCCATACCTGGGAAACATTCATAAATTCCTCTGACAGCTCTGTCAGGAGGTTTACAGTTTCAAACTAGTCTTAGGAATTGTGCAGGCTACATGCTTGTCAACATGAAGCCAGCTCAAAAAAGTAGGTTGATAACAGGATTGTTTTATAAGGCTGTATATAGTGACAGGTGTGTTAAAAGATGTAACACAGTAGGATTAAATCAGTACTGACTTCTTCCTACATGTAGATGACTCTGGCTCCACCTTACCTTTGGCTCTTCAGCAGCAGTCAGACTGAAGTGTGTTTCCATAAAGCACCGTTACTGTAACGTGTCGCAGTGCAGAGTTATCTGGATTGAAGTTTATGATAATCACCATGTAAAATATTCAAAACACCACACGCAACCTTTACAAATGGAGTTATTTCATCTTCATTCAGCACCACTACTTAGAAAGAAATGCTAAATGCAAAAACACTGCTGTGCTTGTGTTGAGCAAGAACCAGTGAATTCAGACACATATGGGGTGAAAACTGTTTTTATTGGAAAGGACATCAACACCACCAGTTGTTGAGCTGCTCCTGTGGGTTCTCGGAGTCTGGACCAGCAGAGAGACCCGCTGCAGGAACGTCTGAAGGCCTGGCTCTGCTGCTGCTGAGAGGCCAAATCAGCCTCATTCAGCCTCGCTGCCCTGCTTCACCTTCAAGGAACTGCAGGTTCAGACACCGCTCCTCCTCCTCCTGCTCCTCCTCCTGATGGACATGCTGTTCATCACGCTGCAGCTCCCAGCTCACCGGACGCCTGGATTTCTGTCAAGACCACCGTCAGGTCTGGTTGGTGCTCCAGCCTCCTCCTGGTTAAAAAGCAAAGGGGGAAAGAGAGCAGTTGAGCAAGGCACTGCCACCCACACCCTGCCTCCACCCATCAGACCCTGTGGTGGCAGCTGGTGGAGATGTTCCTGGACAGTAACATTGCTGGATGTTATTCAGGGTGTAATTGCAGAGTGTGGCCGATCAGCTGACTGCTCTTCTGTAATGGATTCAATATGATCTATTGTCATTTGTCCAGCAGTTTTTGTTACTTCAGTAGTTTGTGTTCACTGTAAAACTGGATGAGAGAGACAGCTGTTCAACATAAACATCCACAGTTCACAGAGCAAACTGGAGCTTCAGAAACAGCAGCATTTATTTATTTCAGTGCTCTGCATCCATTGTGCTGTCCACTGGGCCCTGTATCCAGCTGGAGCAGCAGTGGTGAATGGATCTCTATGCTTTTACTTGATAGAATACCAGTATGGATGCTGAATGGTTTACTGCAGTATCTACAACATGAACAGGGCTGCTGCTCACCTCAGAGCTGCTGAGGCTTCATAACACAGGACAGTCTGGCTGGAGGTGGAGGTGGAGTGGATGCTCCATCCTGCTCCTCCCTTCTCCCCCCTGGGCCCAGAGAAGGACTCCTGGTCCAGAAGTGACTCCTGTCCGCCTGCAGAAACGTTACACATACCACACTTCATACAACACGACAATGCTACATGGAATATGAAGTCCAGCTGGGTGTAAAACTAACTAGCCTAGCCGCGTGCTAATGCTAACCAGCTAGCACGCTTACCATCAAAACTTACCATCAGCGCCACCTCAGCTGGGCGGCCGTGCCGTGCTGTCCTCCAGCCTCCTGCCTTCACTCGCTGGTCTATGATCATAAATTCGGTCCATGGCGTCAAACCACCGCCGGTTTTTCGGCTGTTGTGATCCTTTTTTTTTTTTTTTTTTTTTTTTTTTTGTAATCTCTCCTCAGTTTCTTGCATTTTGCGCGGTGCTGACTGGGGTCTGGAGCCAACAGAGAGCAGCCGCTCACTCGAACAGATCCTAACAGAAGGCTGGCTCGCAGGCTTGGGTTAGCCGTTTCCGAGCCGCACCGGAAGTTGCTATGCCAGCTGAGACAGAACGCGGAAATGTTGCGTGCATATGGGCCAGTAGTTACAAAAAATGACCAGCAGGGGTCACCCTGTATTGATCTCATCATCACTCCGAATTTATACCCTTAATGTCTTAAATAATCAATAGAAATGTGGATTTACTGAAAAATAAAAACATCTCATGTGGTTATTTCTAGTTATTACAGCCTTCACTGGACTGTAGCCTCATCATCTGTGATTAGTGGATTAACTCAGTGGAGTTATGCAGATTATTGTTATATTATTTTCATATTTTTACCATGTAAATATCATAAAACCAGGACAACAGCAGGCTTCAATACACATTTCAAATGGTTCCTCTGATAGAGAAGCATCTCAGTTCATTACCATATATGACATGATCACTGAAACTGGAGCCATTACAGTCAGAATGGTCTTTTTGTAATTGTACTATATTTATCAACATAAATCCACAGGCCGACTTTTACCCAGTATGACAACATTCTGAGAGCATGGGATCACACTGCTGACATGAGACGACCAGAAAGGATACTGACCATTCCCAAGCACAGATAAAGAGGACTGATGTTCATCTCAGATTTTACATTATTATTGTCCAGAACAAGGGAAGTGTGGTCAAACACTGTTATATTTGTTATGCCTGCACTGGAAAAGAGAAACTAGCCAATTTCATTGTACACTGTATAACAACAATAAGACCATTCTGACTGTAATGGCTCCAGTTTAAGTGATCATGTCATATGTGGGAATGAATTATGATGCTTCTCTGTCAGAAGTACCGTTTGAAACGTGTATTGAAGCGAGCTGTTGTCCTGGATTTATGATATTTACGTGGCAACACATGAAAACAGTCCTACAACTTGCAGAACTCCACTGTGTTCCTCCACTGATCACAGATGATTGACGCTACAGTCCACTTAGAGCTTGACTAATAAACAACCGTGTAACATTTATTTTTTTTCACATTTCGATTGATTAAGACATTGAGCACGGAACACTGAGAGATGAGCAGATCAATACATGGCGACTCCTGCTGGTCATTTTTTGTAACTACTTTCATGAAGTCAGGAGTCGAAAACATGCAGTTCAGAGTCCAACAATTACAACCAAAGAGCAGCAAAGCACTGAGTCATCATATTTGCGTAGTAGTAATATAGCTACGATGAGATATTTGCAGTCCTGACAGGAGGCTGGAGCAGCTGCAGTCAGAAAGAATCGTGTAAAGACTTTTACTCTGAAGAGCACGGTGCAAACATGAGCCAATCAGGAGCGAGAAGTGTTAAGCCCCGCCCACCTGTCAAAAAAGAAAAAAACAAGTCGAAAATCCATTTTGTCAGTCAGAACGGAAAAACGAAAAAACGAGTTGAATTCTCGTTTTTTCGTTTTGTGAAAAAACGAAAAAACGAGAAAATGACCCGTTTTTTGGAATCTGATGATGTCAATTTAACAGGAAATCAAACTGATAAAACGTACCTTGGTCTGAATCAATATAAAGTCTTAGTTCGAACAATTTACTGTTGTTTGACTGCAACAAGTTTGAAAGAGCCAATAAACACATTTGAATGATGCAAAATGAAATTCAGATTTCAGCATTTTCACAGTAATAATCTCATTCACAAAGTGATTCCAACCAAAGGACTGTCAATAAAACAAGACTTTTTGGACAAGGTACCTTTTGTTAGTTTGATTTCCTGTTAAATTGACATCATCAGATTCCAATAAACAGGTCGTTTTCTCGTTTTTTCGTTTTTGGGCAAAAACGAAAAAACGAGAATTCAACTCGTTTTCTCGTTTTTCCGTTCTGACTGACAAAACGGATTTTCCACTGTTTTTTTCATTTTTGACAGGTAGGCGGGGCTTAACACTTCTCGCTCCTGATTGGCTCATGTTTGCACCGTGCTCTTCAGAGTAAAGGTCTGTCTTAAAACGATGTATGACTGTCTGACTGACGCTCCAGCCTCCTGTCAGTACTGCAAATATCATAGCAGTTGCATTAGTGTTAAACACACAGGCTCACTCTGTGCTGTACTGCTCTTTTGTCCTGATTGTTGGACGCTAAACTGCATTTTTTTTTTACACCCGATTTCAGGAAAGTAGTTAAAAAAAATGACCAGCAGGAGTCGCCCTGCGTGGATCTCCTCATCACTCCGTGTTCCGTGCTCAATATCTTAATCAATAGAAATGTGGATAGATACACTACAAATAAAAAATGTTATTGTTATATTTTTATTTTCATGTTTCACCACATAAATATCATTAAACCAGTACAAAATCTGTCTCCAATACATATTTCAAACAGAACTTCGAGTAAAATACTTCATTTCCACAGATATGAACACGAAACTGGAGCCATCAGAATCACAATATTTGTTTTTGTGGTTGTACAGTGTACAATGACATTGGACAATTTCTTCTTACCAGTGCAGGCACAACAAATACATTTCCCTTGTTCCGGACTATAATAATAATATCTGGGATGAGTCAGTATTAGTCCTCTTAATGTGCTTGGGAATGGTCAGTATCCATTCTGATGGTCGTTTCATGTCAGCAGTGTGAACCCATGCTCTCAGATTGTTGTCATACTGGTGGTGTGTAGGGTGGTGGTATGGATTTACGTAGATGGGAGTCTTTCTAAAGTGAAAGACTCAAACACATGCAAATTGGTAGGGGGAGAGTTTGGGATTATTTATCTTTTGCATATTTCTAATCACATGAACATTCAATAAATTAATAAATTCTATCTTTAATCTCACTCCTTTGGAGTGTCAGTTGCCGACAAAAAGAGTTTAAGCTCTAACAGGAGTTATGGAGTTTGTCTAAATGTAGAAATTGCCATGTGCAAAGTCTGAAACTTTGATATATAACTAATCAGGATATTTCCAGTAGTGACAACAAAGACAGGAAGCTGCAGTGGTTGTTTGACATTGAGGAGCACGACCAGTCTAAAGTTTGGACACACTTTCTCGTTCAATGTTTTTTTCTTTTCTTTATTTTCATGACTGTCTACATGATAGGAGTTCAGTGTAGGTATCAAAGCTATGAATGAATACACATGGAGTGTGAAATAAGACAAAGCATGTTTTATATTTTCCTTTTCTCAAAGTTTGCACCATTTGCTTTGTTGACAGTACTGCAAACAACCGTCCTTTTTTAGTTTCAACTTGGTTAAAAGAGACAATTTGACCTGGTGAGGATTTGAGGAGCTGCTCATTCAGGCTGGGTTCATGGTTGGTTTTGGTCTTTGGCCACATGGGGTCTCTGATTTATTCATTTCTAAGCAAAAATACTGTTAATCTGGGTTAACATGATTGTATATTCTAAAACCTCTATGGCATATATCAGTAAAATTGGACTGCTGGCTGTCCCCTCCCCTCCCTCATATCGACTGTACCTGGTGCCTCAGCAGAACTCAGGTCAACAAGCTGAGAACTGGATGTAATCTGTCCTTGATGAGGTTCTGTTGCCCTTTGAGAGGCTTTACAGATGCATTAAAGTGAAGACAAACAGACTGCAAAACTGCTTCTTTCCCAGAGCCATCGCCATCCTAAACTCTCCCATGAAACAACTGCTCAACAATATAATGCAGCTGTGTCTCTGCTGCTGTTCACTGAGTCATATCCACTCAATTCATGCAATACAGTCACACTAAAGTGTACAATTCACCTTTTTACATTGTTATTCAAAATTCTTTGACATTAAAAAAAAAAATATTAATCCTTTGTGACATTTATGTTGTATATTTTTTACATTTGTAATATTTGCTGTGCCTGCAAGGAGAAATTCTCCAATCTCATTGTACACTGTGATAACAAAGAGACCATTCTGACTGTAATGGCTCCAGTTTCAGAGTTCATGTCATATGTGGAAATGAATTATGATGCTTCTCTGTCAGAAGTACCGTTTGAAATATGTATGGAAGCGAGCTGTTGTCCTGGTTTTATGATATTTACATGCTAAAAACATGAAATATGACAATAAACTGTGTTACTCCACTGATCACAAATGAAGGCAGTCCGAATACAGTCCAGTGAGGCTGGATTAATTAGAAATAACCACAGGAGATGTTTTTATTTATCAGCATATCAGCATATCTATTGATTATTAAGATATCAAGTTTATAAATTCGGAGTGATGAGCAGATCAATACAGGGCGACCCCTGGTGGTCATTTTTTAAACTACTTTCATGAAGTTGTGAATCGAAAAAAATTCAGTTTTTTTTTGTCCGACAATTAGAACCAAAGAGCAGTGAAACACAGAGTAATCATGTGTGTGTAGTAGTATTATTAATGCTAAGAGATATTTACAGTCCTGACAGGAGGCTGGACCCTCCTCCAGCAGACAGACATTTACCGCTGTGTTGAGAAGACTTTTACTTAGACGAGAGCGGCCTAAGCCCCGCCCACCTGTCAACAAGGGAATAATGGGTGGAAAATCCGTTTTGTCAGTCAGAGCGGAAAAATGAGAAAATGAGTTGAATTCTCGTTTTTTTGTTTTTGCCCAAAAACGAAAAAACAAGAAAACGACCTGTTTATTGGAATCTGATGATGTCAATTTGACAGGAAATCAAACTAACAAAAGGTACCTTGTCCCTTTTTAACCTCTGTTCAAACATTAAGATGTGGATTCCAAAGACAGCAAAGCTCATATCAATACTATTGGTGGTCTCCCAAATGTAAGCAATGAACATGGGAGTGTGTGTGTGTGTGTGTGTGTGTGTGTACACATTTGAATGTGGTGAAGCTGTGGCTGTGTTTTTATTTATTATACACTATTTTTTTGTTTTAAATGCTATAGAGCCCTTTGTGTGATCTTTCATATGAAAAGTTCTTTATAGATAAAGTTTGATTGATTGATTGATTGATTGATTGATTGTTCCATGTTGTTAAAAGCTCACTGCAACCCTGTCTCTACAAAACTACGTTCAGAGAAAACTAAACTGTATGTTTACACCCATGTTCGAGCACAGGGGTGTCCATAAGTGCTCTTGGGACCAGGACACCCGAGGTCCGTGATCGACTTTGTTATTCATTCATTATTGACTTTGTTCTTGTGACAAAGACCTCTGACCTCGTGTCTCGGACACTCGGGTGAAGAGAGGAACAGAGCTGTTGACCGATCACCACCTGGTGGTGAGTTGGATCCGCTGGTGGAGGAGGAAACCAGACAGACTTCACAGCCCAAACGTGTTGTGAGGGCCTGTTGGGAACGTCTGGTGGAACTGTCTGTCAGCAGGGTTTTCAACTCCCACCTCTGGAAGAGCTTCTCCCAGATCCCGAGGGAGGCTGGAAAGCTGCAAAGATACAACAGTACAAAGATACAAGAATGATCCTTTGACTGTAACCAACACTCCAGACAACCGGCTCCTCCATCTGCACAGATATATAGAGGGATTATCAGTCTGCGTTACTCTCCACTCTCCTGCACATTTCAGCAGCAGAAAGAGAGCAGGAAGAGCAGCGATCATGTGTTGCTGTGCTCTCGGTTACACGACTCATGTTGATAAAAACAGCCCAACGTGCAAGTTTCATAAAATACCATAGACTCCGCCCCCTTTAAGGCAAACGAGACATCATTGGTTGTAAGCCAATAGAAATTTTTAGAAAAGCTTCCTTTAACAAATGTTTCTTGTTCCTGACATTGAATTTCAGTTTGTAGCTGGTTAAGATGTGAATTACAAGGGTTTTCCATTGACATTTTGAATAAAGATGAATTTAAGCCTCATTTTTCAGCCTCATAAAAAACCCCTAAACCATGAAAATACATTTTACTTCAGAAATTTGACTCATTATGTGAGTGACATGAAGATTTTATTCACACAAAACAAGATTGGATTTTCCACTCAGTGAGCCATCCTGCATCCAATTTCACACACTGCGGATAATAGATCTCCAATACGAAACCAACGAAACTTTGCACAGTTATTCAGTGTTATCTGTACTAAAGTATACTATGAGGATGAAAGAGTTATCTGCTCACCTTCGGCAAAATCAAGAGTGACTACAACAGCCTACAGGTGAAACAAATGCGATTGTGACATCGGAGAAAAAAATGTAAAAAATGAGTCAATTGATGAACTTCTTCTGATGATGTGAGTTGAAGAGATTCTCTGGATTCTACTCCTGTTTCCACCAGGAAGTGATTTTTCATGGCATGCCCTGACGCACTAACCTGACACTCCAGATGGACAGTTTCATATTTCTGCCACGGAAATATTTCACAAGTCCATCTGGGTAGCCGCTCTTCCGAGTTGGTTTCAGAGGTGGGACCTTCAAAACAATCAGTAGCTTGCGATTGGATGACCGTTCTGATTGACACACTCACCACAGACCAATCCACATCAAGCCACGGTGTGACGTAGCTTATGTGCGCTGCGGCTGAGAACAACAACAACAACATGAGGAACAGCTTTGATAATGGCGTTCAACGATTGCTGCCGATTTTGTAAACATGACTTAAGGATCAAAGGAACGCTGACAAATACGAAAAAAAATATTTGAAACAAGTGGAACAATTAATGAGAAAACGGTCTTCGAAAGATTGCAAGAACTGGGATTAACTCTAAAAAAATGCAACTCGAGATCCATTCGGATCTGTAAGACATGTCTCCGACTGATCAACAGATTAGAAAGTGACTTATCCGTATTCAGAAGATGGCAAGAACAGGAAAGAGAAGACAGTGCCGTGGCAGCCACCTCAAGCGACGCTGTACAGGGACCTTGCCGGACATTTGAAGCTGTAAGGCTGGAAAAAAGGGACAGGGAGCCAACTCCATCTAAGACTCCAAGATCGTGCATCCCAGACTCCAACAAAAACACCATTTGCCGAAGCCAGCTGACAAGATGGCAGCACGTCGGAGCCATACTGAGGTTAGTTAAAAGGAAACATTATCTTTAACATCTGGTTATGTGGGATTCTCGTTGCACTGCAACAGCCATTGTGACAAATTGCAGGAGTATATATATATATCATATGAACTGTATACATATATATCGTTCTGCCATTAAATGTAACCGAGCATTACTACAGATCAATGTGATCGCTCTGCTGCTGTCTAAAGTAATGTAAATTGGCATCGCCATACTATTTTACTTCTCGTATTTCTGTCTTGTAGGTCCCGAATAACACTGAACAGTAACAACAATACAGCATAGTTCTAGTTTACTCACAAGGCAGCGAGAATCCTATGAGCAATGCTTGTGTTTTTAATTTGTGATTGTTCATTTAACTACAGCACTGTCACTGTGACTGTTTTGAATCTTATGAGCAATACCTGTGTCATTTATATTTAAACTGTTATTGTTCCCTACAACTTATTGAGTGTCTTGCCATTTTTATTGTTGTGATTTGCTTTATTGCCTTAAACCTTTATAATGAACTTGTACAATTATGACGTGTGTTGCAGTGCTGACCTCTTTCCCAGGTCACCCAATGGGTTTTATTTGGAAAAATACCGATTTAAAAAGACAATAAAAACTAAACAACAAACATATCTATCTAGCTGTCTTTCCACCCACATCTTATGTATAGTAATCCATGTAATAAGCGTGTGCACATCCGCACTCGCACGATGAAATAACATGTTTCTGCCAGTGTTTAAGATCATATGTGACAGTTTCCTTTGAAAAGAAAACAGGAACGTAATGGGAATGTAATGAATTGAACAGACATAAGATTTCATTTAAGTATTTTTCTTTAGTATTTTCATTTAGCAAATGGTACACACACACACACACAACAATCACAGCAACATATTTGCCACAGACTGTAATTCAGGGATATACCCCAACACACATTAGTACAAAGACCCTAAGACAATCAAACCACAAGTCATTAAACGTTGTTTCTGTTCACTGCTACAGTTGTCTACATATTGAAAAAAATGCTTTTTGCTGCAACTCGAATATTTTGTTGTTGCTGGTGCTGTTGTGTACATGCCTGACATTGCATTGTCACTTGGAGGTAATTAGGGACCGAGCCCCGGAGGGCAAGGTGGCCGCAGGCCACCTTGCCCGTAGGGCAAGGTCTCTATTGTATTTCGTTCGTTTATTGTCGTCGTTCTCCTATATTTAGGGACCGAGCCCGGAGGGCATGGTGGCCGCAGGCCACCATGCCCGGAGGGCAAGGTCTCTATTGTTCTTCGTTCGTTTGTCGTTCTCCTCCTCTATTATTAGGGACCGAGCCCCGGAGGGCAAGGTGGCCGCAGGCCACCTTGCCCGTAGGGCAAGGTCTCTATTGTTATTCGTGTGTTTCTCGTTCTCGTTCTCGTTCTTGTTAGGGACCGAGCCCCGGAGGGCATGGTGGCCGCAGGCCACCATGCCCGTAGGGCAAGGTCTCTATTGTTATTCGTCCGTTTCTTTTTCTTTTTCTTAGCTATTATTATTATTATACTCCCCGCGCCTTTGACCTCAAATTTGACCCCCTAAACATGCACGAAAACTCACGAAATTTGGCACGCACATCGTGACCGGCGAAAAATTTTATAAAATACAAAAACGAAAACCATCAGCTGTCTAGCGCCACCTATATCCTGAAAAACGTCTAAAACAGTCGCTACGGCCCGCAGGAATGTCGTAGAGAGATCAAACCAACACTCACGCGTTCGTCTCATCGAGATCTAAAATTCACGCGCTCAGACCCCTGACCTAAATTAAACAGGAAGTCCGCTATTTCCCTTTCAAAGTAAAATTTTGCTCAAAATCACTCCTCACGAAAAAATTATCTCCTCCGAGACCGTTTGTCGTACAGACATAAGAGTCACGCGACGTGAAAGAGGACAAATTTCTCTACAAAAGTTGTGAACAACTTTGTCAAAAGTCTAACGGTGTGGATTTTATTAGCGTTCAAAGTTGGAAGTCTGAAATCCTGCCTTGCTCCGGCCCTCATCCGTTATAATGGGGAAAAAAGGAAAAAAGTCGCCTTTTTTCAGCACCTCGAACAAGTGGCAACTGCGGCTAAACCGTGACTCCTATCAACAAACCGAGCGCACGGAAAGTTCCAGCAGTTTCTCCCGAACAAGATGATGTAACATAAGTGGGGAAAATATCATGTTATATGTATGTTTTCACAGGTAAGAAAAGGTGTGTGCTCTGCATTTTTTTTGTTCTCAGTTATAATGGAGCCGGATGGGGAAAAATCTCGCGCTTCTCACAAACTGAGGCCTCTGCGGTCCAAACTAAACGTCTGACTTCTCTGAAAGCCTCACCAACGGAAAGAAAACAAATTTTCCTATCAAACGTGATATTTTTTGTTCAGTTTTGCCAAACAGCAAAGGAACAAGGACCAGTTGTTTCCCAAACAGAAGCTTTGATTTTCTCCTCTGTCCACTCTAACTGAAATGACCATATATGGGCATACAGTGCAGTTACACAGCTGACAGCAGCTGTCAATCAAACTCTGACACTCAATGACTTCATTCAGTGACTCTGGAAAGCAGATGGCAAAAGCTAACTACTCCATGTTAGTGGATGGGAGATGCTAACTACTCCATGTTAGTGGATGGGAGATGCTAACTACTCCATGTTAGTGGATGGGAGATGCTAACAACTCCATGTTAGTGGATGGGAGATGCTAACTACTCCATGTTAGTGGATGGGAGATGCTAACTACTCCATGTTAGTGAATGGGAGATGCTAACTACTTCATGTTAGTGGATGGGAGATGCTAACTACTCAATGTTAGTGGATGGGAGATGCTAACTACTCCATGTTACTGGATGGGAGATGCTAATAACTCCATGTTAGTGGATGGGAGATGCTAACTACTCCATGTTAGTAGATGCTAACATTTTCATGTTAGTGGATGGGAGATGCTAACAACTCCATGTTAGTGGATGGGACATGCTAACAACTCCATCTTAGTGGATGGGAGATGCTAACTACTCCATGTTAGTGGATGGGAGATGCTAACTACTCCATGTGAGGGGATGGGAGATGCTAACAACTCAATGTTAGTGGATGGGAGATGCTAACAGCTCCATGTTAGTGGAAGGGAGATGCTAACAGCTCCATGTTAGTGGGTGGTAGATGCTAACAGCTACATGTAAGTGGATGGGAGATGCTAACTGCTCCATGTTAGTGGATGGGAGATGCTAACTACTCAATGTTAGTGGATGGGAGATGCTAACTACTCCATGTTAGTGGATGGGAGATGCTAACAGCTACATGTTAGTTAATGGTACATGCTAACAACTCCATGTTAGTGGATGGGTGATGCTAACAGCTACATGTTAGTGGATGACAGATGCTCACAACTCCATGTTAGTGGATGACAGAAGCTAACAACTGCATGTTAGTGGATGGGACATGCTAACAACTCCATGTTAGTGAATGGGACATGCTAACAACTCCATCTTAGTGGATGGGAGATGCTAACTACTCCATGTTAGTGGATGGGAGATGCTAACTACTCCATGTTAGTGGGACATGCTAACAACTCTGTGTTAATGGAAGACAGATGCTAACAGCGTCATGTTAGTGGGTGGACGTCTCAGTCGCTGGCCGGCGGGGAGGCTCGGTCCCGACCAATGCCGCTCGCGGCTTTAATTAGGGACCGAGCCCCGGAGGGCACCTTGCCCGTAGGGCAAGGTCTCTATTGTTATTCGTGTGTTTCTCGTTCTCGTTCTTCTTCTTCATTATTATACTGACCTACCAAGTAAACGCAAATTTGACCCCCTAAACATGCACGAAAACTCACCAAATTTGGCACGCACATCATGACCGGCGAAAAATTTTATAAAATGGAAAAATTGACCCCATCTGCTCTCTAGCGCCACCTAGAAACAGTAAAATTGTCGCCACGGCCCGCAGGAATGTCGCAGAGAGATCAAACCAACGTTGACGCGTTCGTCTCATCGAGATCTACATTTCACGCGCTCACACCCCTGACCTAAATCCAACAGGAAGTCTGCTATTTCCCTTTCAAAGTAAAATTTTGCTCAAAATCACTCCTCACGAAAAAATTATCTCCTCCGAGACCGTTTGTCGTACAGACATAAGAGTCACGCGACGTGAAAGAGGATAAATTTCTCTACAAAAGTTGTGAACAACTTTGTCAAAAGTCTAACGGTGTGGATTTTATTAGCGTTCAAATTTGGAAGTCTGAAATCCTGCCTTGCTCCGGCCCTCATCCGTTACAATGGGGAAAAAAGGAAAAAAGTCGCCTTTTTTCAGCACCTCGAACAAGTGGCGACTGCGGCTAAACCGTGACTCCTATCAACAAACCGAGCACACGCAAAGTTCCAGCAGGTTCTCCCAAACAAGATGATGTAACATAAGTGGGGAAAATATCATGTTATATGTACGTTTACACAGGTAAGAAAAGGTGTGCGCTCTGCATTTTTTTTGTTCTCAGTTATAATGGAGCCGGATGGGGAAAAATCTCGCGCTTCTCACAAGCTGAGGCCTCTGGGGTCCAAACTAAAAGTCTGACCTCTCTGAAAGCCTCACCAACTGAAAGACAACAAATTTTCCTATCAAACGTGATATTTTTTGTTCAGTTATGCCAAACAGCAAAGGAACAACGAGCAGTTGTTTCCCCAAAAAACACTTTTATTTTCGCCTCTCTCCACTCTAGCTCACATTACCATATATGGGCATGCATTGCAGTTACACAGCTGACAGCAGCTGTCAATCAAACTCTGACACTCAATGACTTCATTCAGTGACTGTGGAAAGCAGATGGCAAAAGCTAACTACTCCTTGTTAGTGGATGGGAGATGCTAACTACTCCATGTTAGTGGATGGAAGATGCTAACAACTCCATGTTACTGGATGGGAGATGCTAGCTACTCCATGTTAGTGGATGGGAGATGCTAACTACTCCATGTTAGTGGATGGGAGATGCTAGCTACTCCATGTTAGTGGATGGGAGATGCTAACTACTCCATGTTAGTGGATGGGACATGCTAACAACTACTTGTTAGTGGATGGGAGATGCTAAGAGCTCCATGTTAGTGGAAGACAGATGCTAAGAGCTCCATGTTAGTGGATGGGAGATGCTAACTACTCCATGTTAGTGGATGGGAGATGCTAACTACTCCATGTTAGTGGATGGGAGATGCTAACTACTCCATGTTAGTGGATTGGACATGCTAACTACTCCATGTTAGTGGATGGGAGTTGCTAACTACTCCATGTTAGTGGATGGGAGATGCTAACTACTCCATGTTAGTGGATGGGAGATGCTAACAACTCCATGTTAGTGGATGGGAGATGCTAACTACTAGATGTTAGTGGATGGGAGATGCTAACAACTCTGTGTTAGTGGATGGGAGATGCTAACAACTCAATGTTAGTGGATGACAGATGCTAACAGCTACTTGTTAGTGGGTGGGACATGCTAACAAGTCCACTATTACAGATGCTAACAGCTACATGTTAGTGGATGGGGCATGCTACCAACTCTATGCTAGTGGATGACAGATGCTAACAGCTACATGTTAGTGGGTGGATGTCTCAGTCGCTGGCCGGCGGGGAGGCTCGGTCCCGACCAATGCCGCTTGCGGCTTTAATTATTATACTAACGCCCAAATAAACGCAAATTTGACCCCCTAAACATGCACGAAAACTCACCAAATTTGGCACGCACATCATGACCGGCGAAAAATTTCATAAAATGGAAAAATTAACCTCATCTGCTCTCTAGCGCCACCTAGAAACAGTAAAATTGTCGCCACGGCCCGCAGGAATGTCGTAGAGAGATCAAACCAACGTTGACGCATTCGTCTCACCAAGATCTAGAATTCACGTGCTGACACCCCTGACCTAAATCCAACAGGAAGTCCGCCATTTCCCTTTCAAAGTAAAATTTTGATCAAAATCACTCTTCACGAAAAAATTATCTCCTCCGAGACCGTTTGTCGTACATACATAAGAGTCACACGACGTGAAAGAGGACAAATTTCTCTACAAAAGTTGTGAACAACTTTGTCAAAAGTCTAACGGTGTGGATTTTATTAGCGTTCAAAGTTGGAAGTCTGAAATCCTGCCTTGCGCCGGCCCTCATCCATTATAATGGGGAAAAAAGGAAAAAAGTCGCCTTTTTTCCGCACCTCGAACAAGTGGCGACTGCGACTAAACCGTGACTCCTATCAACAAACCGAGCCCACGTAAAGTCTCAAAAGATTCTCCTGAACAAGATGATGCAACATAAGTGGGGAAAATTTCATGATTTATGTACGTTTTCACAGGTATAAGTTGGTGTGCGCTCTGCATTTTTTTCCCTCTCAGTTATAATGGAGCCGGATGGGGAAAAATCTCGCGCTTCTCCCAAGCTGAGGCCTTTGGGATCCAAACTAAAAGTCTGACTGCTCTGAAAGCCTCACCAACTGAAAGACAACAAATTTTCCTATCAAACGTGATATTTTTTGTTCAGTTATGCCAAACAGAAAAGGAACAAGGAGCAGTTGTTTCCCCAAAAAAGACTTTCATTTTCTCCTCTCTCCACTCTAACAGAAATTACCATATATGGGCATGCAGTGCAGTTACACAGCTGACAGCAGCTGTCAATCAAACTCTGACACTCAGTGCCTTTATTCAGTGACTCACAAAAGCAGATGGCAAAGCTAACTACTCCATGTTAGTGGATGGGAAATGCTAACTACTCCATGTTGGTGGAAGACAGATGCTAAGAGCTCCATGTTAGTGGGTGGGATATGCTAACTACTCCATGTTAGTGGATGGGAGATGCTAACTACTCCATGTTAGTGGATGGGGGATGCTAACTACTCCATGTTAATGGATGGGAGATGCTAACTACTCCATGTTAATGGATGGGAGATGCTAACAACTGCATGTTAGTGGATGGAACATGCAAACAACTCAATGTTAGTGGATGGGAGACGCAAACTACTCCATGTTAGTGGATGGGAGATGCTAACAACTCATTGTTAGTGGATGGGAGATGCTAATTACTCAATGTTAGTGGATGGGAGATGCTAACAACTCCATGTTAGTGGATGGGAGATGCTAACTACTCAATGTTAGTGGATGGGAGATGCTAACTACTCCATGTTAGTGGATGGGGGATGCTAACTACTCCATGTTAATGGATGGGAGATGCTAACTACTCCATGTTAGTGGATGGGACATGCTAACTACTCCATGTTAGTGGATGGGAGATGCTAACTACTCCATGTTAATGGATGGGAGATGCTAACAACTGCATGTTAGTGGATGGGACATGCTAACAACTCTGTGTTAATGGAAGACAGATTCTGACAGCTTCATGTTAGTGGGTGGACGTCTCAGTCGCTGGCCGGCGGGGAGGCTCGGTCCCGTCCAATGCCGCTTGCGGCTTTAATTAGGGACCGAGCCCCGGAGGGCAAGGTGGCCGCAGGCCACCTTGCCCGTAGGGCAAGGTCTCTATTGTTATTCGTTCGTTTCTTATTATTATTCTTACGCGTCCCTCCTGTTTGACCCCAAATTTGACCCCCTAAACATGCATGAAAACTCACCAAATTTGGCACACACCTCCGGATCGGCGAAAAATTCGATAAAATGGAAAAAAAAACAGCATCTGCTCTATAGCGCCACCTAGATCCCGAAAAACGTCTTAAACAGCCGCTACGGCCCGCAGGAATGTCGTACAGAGATCAAACCAACACTCACGCGTTCGTCTCATCAAGGTCTACATTTCACGCGCTCACAACCCTGACCTAAATCTAACAGGAAGTCCGCTATTTCCCTTTCAAAGTAAAATTTTGATCAAAATCACTCCTCACGAAAAAATTATCTCCTCCGAGACCGTTTGTCGCACAGACATAAGAGTCACACGACGTGAAAGAGGACAAATTTCTCTACAAAAGTTGTGAACAACTTTGTCAAAAGTCTGACGGTGTGGATTTTATTAGCGTACAAAGTTGGAAGTCTGAAATCCTGCCTTGCTCCGGCCCTCATCCGTTATAATGGGGAAAAAAGGAAAAAAGTCGCCTTTTTTCAGCACCTCGAACAAGTGGCGACTGCGGCTAAACCGTGACTCCTATCAACAAACCGAGCACACGGAAAGTTCCAGCAGGTTCTCCCGAACAACATGATCTAACATAAGTGGGGAAAATATCATGTTATATGTATGTTTTCACAGGTAAGAAAAGGTGTGCGCTCTGCATTTTTTTTGCTCTCAGTTATAATGGAGCCGGATGGGGAAAAATCTCGCGCTTCTCACAAACTGAGGCCTCTGGGGTCCAAACTAAACGTCTGACTTCTCTGAAAGCCTCACCAACTGAAAGCCAACAAATTTTCCTATCAAACGTGATATTTTTTGTTCAGTTTTGCCAAACAGCAAAGGAACAAGGGCCAGTTGTTTCCCCAAAAAAACACTTTTATTTTCTCCTCTCTCCACTCTAACTGAAATGACCATATATGGGCATGCATTGCAGTTACACAGCTGACAGCAGCTGTCAATCAAACTCTGCCACTGATTGCCTTCATTCAGTGACTGTCAAAAGCAGATGGCAAAAGCTAACTACTCCTTGTTAGTGGATGGGACATGCTAACTACTCCATGTTAGTGGATGGGAGATGCTAACTACTCCATGTTAGTGGATGGGAGATGCTAACTACTCCATGTTAGTGGATGGGAGATGCTAACTACTCCATGTTAGTGGATGGGACATGCTAACTACTCCATGTTAGTGGATGGGAGATGGTAACTACTCCATGTTAGTGGATGGGAGATGCTAACTACTCCATGTTAGTGGATGGGAGATACTAACTACTCCATGTTAGTGGATGGGTGATGCTAACTACTCCATGTTAGTGGATGGGACATGCTAACTACTCCATGTTAGTGGATGGGAGAAGCTAACTACTCCATGTTAGTGGATAGGAGATGCTAAGTACTCCATGTTAGTGGATGGGAGATGCTAACTACTCCATGTTTGTGGATGGGAGATGCTAACTACTCCATGTTAGTGGATGGGAGATGCTAACTAATCCATGTTAGTGGATGGGAGATGCTAACTACTCCATGTTAGTGGATGGGAGATGCTAACTACTCCATGTTAGTGGATGACAGATGCTAACAGCTACATGTCAGTGGATGGGAGCTGCTTCCAACTCCATGTTAGTGGATGACAGATGCTCACAACTCCATTTTAGTGGATGACAGAAGCTAACAAATGGATGTTAGTGGATGGGACATGCTGACAACTCTGTGTTAATGGAAGACAGATTCTAACAGCTTCATGTTTGTGGGTGGACGTCTCAGTCGCTTGCCGGCGGGGAGGCTCGGTCCCGACCAATGCCGCTCGCGGCTTTAATTCTCGTTCTTCTTCATTATTAGGGACCGAGCCCCGGAGGGCAAGGTGGCCGCAGGCCACCTTGCCCGTAGGGCAAGGTCTCTATTGTTATTCGTGTGTTTCTCGTTCTCGTTCTTCTTCATTATTATACTGACCTACCAAGTAAACGCGAATTTGACCCCCTAAACATGCACGAAAACTCACCAAATTTGGCACGCACATCATGACCGGCGAAAAATTTTATAAAATGGAAAAAAAACAACATCTGCTCTCTAGCGCCACCTAGATCCCAAAAAACGTCTAAAACAGTCGCTACGGCCCACAGGAATGTCGTAGCGAGATCAAACCAACACTCACGCGTTCGTCTCATCGAGATCTACATTTCACGCGCTGACACCCCTGACCTAAATCCAACAGGAAGTCCGCTTTTTCCCTTTCAAAGTAAAATTTTGATCAAAATCACTCCTCACGAAAAAATTATCTCCTCCGAGACCGTTTGTCGTACAGACATAAGAGTCACGCGACGTGAAAGAGGACAAATTTCTTTACAAAAGTTGTGAACAACTTTGTCAAAAGTCTAACGGTGTGGATTTTATTAGCGTACAAAGTTGGAAGTCTGAAATCCTGCCTTGCTCCGGCCCTCATCCGTTATAATGGGGAAAAAAGGAAAAAAGTCGCCTTTTTTCAGCACCTCGAACAAGTGGTGACTGCGGCTAAACCGTGACTCCTATCAACAAACCGAGCACACGGAAACTTCCAGCAGGTTCTCCCGAACAAGATGATGTAACATAAGTGGGGAAAATATCATGTTATATGTATGTTTTCACAGGTAAGAAAAGGTGTGCGCTCTGCATTTTTTTTGCTCTCAGTTATAATGGAGCCGGATGGGGAAAAATCTCGCGCTTCTCACAAACTGAGGCCTCTGGGGTCCAAACTAAACGTCTGACTTCTCTGAAAGCCTCACCAACTGAAAGCCAACAAATTTTCCTATCAAACGTGATATTTTTTGTTCAGTTTTGCCAAACAGCAAAGGCACAAGGACCAGTTGTTTCCCCAAAAAAACACTTTTATTTTCTCCTCTCTCCACTCTAACTGAAATGACCATATATGGGCATACAGTGCAGTTACACAGCTGACAGAAGCTGTCAATCAAACTCTGCCACTGATTGCCTTCATTCAGTGACTGTCAAAAGCAGATGGCAAAAGCTAACTACTCCTTGTTAGTGGATGGGACATGCTAACTACTCCATGTTAGTGGATGGGAGATGCTAACTACTCCATGTTAGTGGATGGAAGATGCTAACTACTCCATGTTAGTGGATGGGAGATGCTAACTGCTCCATGTTAGTGGATGGGAGATGCTAACTACTCCATGTTAGTGGATGGGAGATGCTAACTACTCCATGTTAGTGGATGGGACATGCTAACTACTCCATGTTAGTGGATGGGAGATGCTAACTACTCCATGTTAGTGGATGGAAGATGCTAACTACTCCATGTTAGTGGATGGGAGATGCTAACTACTCCATGTCAGTGGATGACCGTTGCTAACTAATCCATGTTAGTAGATGGGAGATGCTAACAACTCCATGTTAGTGGAAGACAGATGCTAAGAGCTACATGTTAGTGGATGGGAGATGCTAACTACTCCATGTTAGTGGAAGACAGATGCTAATAGCTCCATGTTAGTGGGTGGGAAATGCTAAGAACTCCATGTTAGTGGATGGGAGATGCTAACTACTCCATGTTAGTGGAAGACAGCAAACAACTCCATGTTAGTGGATGGGAGATGCTAACAATTCCATGTTAGTAGATGGGAGATGCTAACTTCTCTATGTTAGTGGATGGGAGATGCTAACTACTCCAGTTTAGTGGATGGGACATGCTAAGTATTCCATGTTAGTGGATGGGAGATGCTAACTACTCCATGTTAGTGGATGGGAGATGCTAACAGCTCCATGTTAGTGGATGGAAGATGCTAACTACTCCATGTTAGTGGATGGGAGATGCTAGCTACTCTATGTTAGTGGATGGGAGATGCTAACAGCTCCATGTTAGTGGATGGGAGATGCTAACCGCTCCATGTTAGTGGATGGGAGATGCTAACTACTCCATGTTAGTGGATGGGAGATGCTAGCTACTCTATGTTAGTGAATGAGAGATGCTAACTACTCCATGTTAGTGGATGGGAAATGCTAACAATTCCATGTTAGTGGATGGGAGATGCTAGCTACTCAATGTTAGTGGATGGGAGATGCTAACTACTCAATGTTAGTGGATGGGAGATGCTAACAACTCCATGTTAGTGGATGACAGATGCTAAGAGCAACATGTTAGTGGATGGGAAATGCCAACAACTCCATGTTAGTGGATGACAGATGCTAACAGCTACTTGTTAGTGGATGGGACATGCTAACAAGTCCACTATTACAGATGCTAACAGCTACATGTTAGTGGATGGGACATGCTAACAACTCTATGCTAGTGGATGACAGATGCTAACAGCTACATGTTAGTGGGTGGACGTCTCAGTCGCTGGCCGGCGGGGAGGCTCGGTCCCGACCAATGCCGCTTGCGGCTTTAATTATACTGACCTACCAAGTAAACGCAAATTTGACCCCCTAAACATGCACGAAAACTCACCAAATTTGGCACGCACATCATGACCGGCGAAAAATTTTATAAATTGGAAAAAAAAAACAACATCTGCTCTCTAGCGCCACCTAGATCCCAAAAAACATCTAAAACAGTCGCTACGGCCCGCAGGAATGTCGTAGCGAGATCAAACCAACACTCACGCGTTCGTCTCATCGAGATCTACATTTCACGCGCTGACACCCCTGACCTAAATCCAACAGGAAGTCCGCTATTTCCCTTTCAAAGTAAAATTTTGCTCAAAATCACTCCTCACGAAAAAATTATCTCCTCCGAGACCGTTTGTCGTACAAACATAAGAGTCACGCGACGTGAAAGAGGACAATTTTCTCTACAAAAGTTGTGAACAACTTTGTCAAAAGTCCAACGGTGTGGATTTTATTAGCGTTCAAAGTTGGAAGTCTGAAATCCTGCCTTGCTCCGGCCCTCATCCGTTATAATGGGGAAAAAAGGAAAAAAGTCGCCTTTTTTCAGCACCTCGAACAAGTGGCGACTGCGGCTTAACCGTGACTCCTATCAACAAACCGAGCACACGAAAAATTCCAGCAGGTTCTCCCGAACAAGATGATGTAACATAAGTGGGGAAAATATCATGTATCTGTAAGTTTTCACAGGTATAAGTGGGTGTGCGCTCTGCATTTTTTTGCCTCTCAGTTATAATGGAGCCGGATGGGGAAAAATCTCACGCTTCTCACAAACTGAGGCCTCTGCGATCCAAACTAAACGTCTGACTTCTCTGAAAGCCTCACCAACTGAAAGACAACAAATTTTCCTATCAAACGTGATATTTTTTGTTCAGTTATGCCAAACAGCAAAGGAACAAGGAGCAGTTGTTTCCCCAAAAAAGACTTTTATTTTCTCCTCTCTCCACTCTAACTCACATTACCATATATGGGCATGCATTGCAGTTGCACAGCTGACAGCAGCTGTCAATCAAACTCTGACACTGATTGCCTTTATTCAGTGACTGTCAAAAGCAGATGGGAGATGCTAACAACTCCATGTTAGTGGATGGAACATGCTAACAACTCCATGTTAGTGGATGACTGATGCCACCAGCTCCATGTTAATGGATGGAACATGCTAAGAACTCCATGTTAGTGGATGGGAGATGCCAACTCCTCCATGTTAGTGGATGACAGATGCAAGCTACTCCATGTTAGTGGATGGGAGATGCTAACTACTCCATGTTAGTGGATGACAGATGCAAGCTACTCCATGTTAGTGGATGGGAGATGCTAACTACTCCATGTTAGTGGATGGGAGATGCTAACTACTCCATGTTAGTGGATGGGAGATGCTAACTACTTCATGTTAGTGGATGGGAGATGCTGACAACTCCATGTTAGTGGATGGGAGTTGCTAACTACTCCATGTTAGTGGATGGGAGATGCTAACTACTCCATGTTAGTGGATTGGAGATGCTAACTACTCCATGTTAGTGGATGGGAGATGCTAACTACTCCATGTTAGTGGATGGGAGATGCTAACAACTCCATGTTAGTGGATGGGAGATGCTAACTACTCCATGTTAGTGGATGGGAGATGCTAACAACTCCATGTTAGTGGATGGGAGATGCTAACTACTCCATGTTAGTGGATGGGAGATGCTAACAACTCAATGTTAGTGGATGACAGATGCCAACAGCTACTTGTTAGTGGGTGGGACATGCTAACAAGTCCACTATTACAGATGCTAACAGCTACATGTTAGTGGATGGGACATGCTAACAACTCTATGCTAGTGGATGACAGATGCTAACAGCTACATGTTAGTGGGTGGACGTCTCAGTCGCTGGCCGGCGGGGAGGCTCGGTCCCGACCAATGCCGCTTGCGGCTTTAATTATACTTACGCCCAAGTAAACGCGAATTTGACCCCCTAAACATGCACGAAAACTCACCAAATTTGGCACGCACATCATGACCGGCGAAAAATTTTATAAAATGGAAAAAAAAACAACATCTGCTCTCTAGCGCCACCTAGATCCCAAAAAACGTCTAAAACAGTTGCTACGGCCCGCAGGAATGTCGTAGAGAGATCAAACCAACGTTGACGCGTTCGTCTCATTGAGATCTACATTTCACGCGCTCACACCCCTGACCTAAATCCAACAGGAAGTCCGCTATTTCCCTTTCAAAGTAAAATTTTGATCAAAATCACTCCTCACGAAAAAATTATCTCCTCCGAGACCGTTTGTCGCACAGACATAAGAGTCACACGACGTGAAAGAGGACAAATTTCTCTACAAAAGTTGTGAACAACTTTGTCAAAAGTCTGACGGTGTGGATTTTATTAGCGTACAAAGTTGGAAGTCTGAAATCCTGCCTTGCTCCGGCCCTCATCCGTTATAATGGGGAAAAAAGGAAAAAAGTCGCCTTTTTTAAGCACCTCGAACAAGTGGCGACTGCGGCTAAACCGTGACTCCTATCAACAAACCGAGCACATGGAAAGTTCCAGCAGGTTCTCCCGAACAAGATGATGTAACATAAGTGGGGACAATATCATGTTATATGTATGTTTTCACAGGTAAGAAAAGGTGTGCGCTCTGCATTTTTTTTTGTCCTCAGTTATAATGGAGCTGGATGGGGAAAAATCTCGCGCTTCTCACAAACTGAGGCCTCTGCGGTCCAAACTAAACGTCTGACTTCTCTGAAAGCCTCACCAACTGAAAGAAAACAAATTTTCCTATCAAACGTGATATTTTTTGTTCAGTTTTGCCAAACAGCAAAGGAACAAGGAGCAATTGGTTCCCAAAAAAACACTTTTATTTTCTCCTCTCTCCACTCTAACTGAAATGACCATATATGGGCATACATTGCAGTTACACAGCTGACAGCAGCTGTCAATCAAACTCTGCCACTGATTGCCTTCATTCAGTGACTGTCAAAAGCAGCTGGGAGAAGCTAACAACTCCATGTTAGTGGATGACTGATGCCACCAGCTCCATGTTAATGGATGGAACATGCTAACAACTCAATGTTAGTGGATGGGAGACGCTAACTACTCCATGTTAGTGGATGGGAGATGCTAACTACTCCATGTTAGTGGATGGGAGATGCTAACTACTCCATGTTAGTGGATGGGAGATGCTAACAGCTCCATGTTAGTGGATGGGAGATGCTAACAGCTCCATGTTAGTGGATGGGAGATGCTAACTACTCCATGTTAGTGGATGGGAGATGCTAACTACTCCATGTAAGTGGATGGCAGACGCCAACTACTCAATGTTAGTGGATGGGGCATGCTAACTACTCCATGTTAGTGGATGGGACATGCTAACTACTCCATGTTAGTGGATTACCGTTGCTAACTACTCCATGTTAGTGGATGGGAGATGCTAACTACTCCGTGTTACTGGATGGGAGATGCTAGCTACTCCATGTTAGTGGATGGGAGATGCTAACTACTCCATGTTAGTGGAAGACAGATGCTAAGAGCTCCATGTTAGTGGATGGGAGATGCTAACTACTCCATGTTAGTGGATGGGAGATGCTAACTACTCCATGTAAGTGGATGGCAGACGCCAACTACTCAATGTTAGTGGATGGGGCATGCTAACTACTCCATGTTAGTGGATGGGACATGCTAACTACTCCATGTTAGTGGATTACCGTTGCTAACTACTCCATGTTAGTGGATGGGAGATGCTAACTACTCCGTGTTACTGGATGGGAGATGCTAGCTACTCCATGTTAGTGGATGGGAGATGCTAACTACTCCATGTTAGTGGAAGACAGATGCTAAGAGCTCCATGTTAGTGGGTGGGAAATGCTAACTACTCCATGTTAGTGGATGAGACATGCTAACTACTCCATGTTAGTGGATGAGACATGCTAACTACTCCATGTTAGTGGATGGGAGATGCTAACTACTCAATGTTAGTGGATGGGAGATGCTAACAATTCCATGGTAGTAGATGGGAGATGCTAACTGCTCCATGTTTGTGGATGGGAGATGCTAACTACTCCATGTTAGTGGATGGGAGATGCTAACTACTCAATGTTAGTGGATGGGAGATGCTAACAATTCCATGTTAGTAGATGGGAGATGCTAACTACTCCATGTTAGTGGATGGGAGATGCTAACTACTCCATGTTAGTGGATGGGAGATGCTAACTTCTCCATGTTAGTAGATGGGAGATGCTAACTTCTCCATGTTAGTGGATTGGAGATGCTAACTACTCCATGTTAGTGGATGGGAGATGCTAACTTCTCCATGTTAGTGGATGGGAGATGCTAATAATTCCATGTTAGTGGATGGGAGATGCTAAGTACTCCATGTTAGTGGATGGGAGATGCTAATAATTCCATGTTAGTGGATGGGAGATGCTAACTACTCCATGTTAGTGGATGGAAGATGCTAACAATTTCATGTTAGTGGATGGGAGATGCTAACAACTCCATGTTAGTGGAAGACAGATGCTTACAGCTCCATGTTAGTGAATGGGACATGTTAACAACTCCATGTTAGTGGGTGGACGTCTCAGTCGCTGGCTGGCGGGGAGGCTCGGTCCCGACCAATGCCGCTTGCGGCTTTAATATTATTATTATACTAACGCCCAAAGAAACGCAAATTTGACCCCCTAAACATGCACGAAAACTCACCAAATTTGGCACGCACATCGTGAACGGCGAAAAATTTTATTAAATACAAAAATAAAAACTATCAGCTCTCTAGCGCCACCTATATCCCCAAAAACGTCTAAAACAGTTGCTGCGACCTGCAGGAATGTCGTAGAGAGATCAAACCAACACTCACGCGTTCATCTCATCATGATCTACATTTCACGCGCTGACACCCCTGACCTAAATCCAACAGGAAGTCCACTATTTCCCTTTCAAAGTAAAATTTTGATCAAAATCACTCCTCACGAAAAAATTATCTCCTCCGAGACCGTTTGTCGTACAGACATAAGAGTCACGCGGCGTGAAAGAGGACAAATTTCTCTACAAAAGTTGTGAACAACTTTGTCAAAAGTCTAACGGTGTGCATTTTATTAGCGTTCAAAGTTGGAAGTCTGAAATCCTGCCTCTCTCCGGCCCTCATCCGTTATAATGGGGAAAAAAGGAAAAAAGTCGCCTTTTTTCAGCACCTCGAACAAGTGGCGACTACGGCTAAACCGTGACTCCTATCAACAAACCGAGCACACGTAAAGTTCCAGCAGGTTCTCCTGAACAAGATGATGTAACATAAGTGGGGAAATATGATGATATATGCATGTTGACACAGGTAAGAATTGGGGTGCGCTTTGCATTTTTTTTGCTCTCAGTTATAATGGAGCCAGATGGGGAAAAATCTTGCGCTTCTCACAAACTGAGGCCTCTATGGTCCAAACTAAAAGTCTGACTGCTCTGAAAGCCTCACCAACTGAAAGACAACAAATTTTCCTATCAAACGTGATATTTTTTGTTCAGTTATGCCAAACAGCAAAGGAACAAGGAGCAGTTGTTTCCCCAAAAAAGACTTTTATTTTCTCCTCTCTCCACTCTAACTCACATTACCGTATATGGGCATGCATTGCAGTTACACAGCTGACAGCAGCTGTCAATCAAACTCTGCCACTGATTGCCTTCATTCAGTGACTCTCAAAAGCAGATGGGAGAAGCTAACAAGTCCATGTAAGTGGATGGAACATGCTAACAACTCCATGTTAGTGGATGACTGATGCCACCAGCTCCATGTTAATGGATGGAACATGCTAAGAACTCCATGTTAGTGAATGGGAGATGCTAACTACTCCATGTTAGTGGATGGGAGATGCTAGCTACTCCATGTTAGTGGATGGGAGATGCTAACTACTCCATGTTAGTGGATGGGAGATGCTAACTACTCCATATTAGTGGATGGGACATGCTAACTACTCCATGTTAGTGGATGGGAGATGCTAACTACTCCATGTTAGTGGATGGGAGATGCTAACAGCTCCATGTTAGTGGATGGAAGATGCTAACTACTCCATGTTAGTGGATGGGAGATGCTAGCTACTCTATGTTAGTGGATGAGACATGCTAACTACTCCATGTTAGTGGATGGGAGATGCTAACTGCTCCATGTTTGTGGATGGGAGATGCTAACTACTCCATGTTAGTGGATGGGAGATGCTAACTACTCAATGTTAGTGGATGGGAGATGCTAACAATTCCATGTTAGTAGATGGGAGATGCTAACTACTCCATGTTAGTGGATGGGAGATGCTAACTACTCCATGTTAGTGGATGGGAGATGCTAACTTCTCCATGTTAGTAGATGGGAGATGCTAACTTCTCCATGTTAGTGGATTGGAGATGCTAACTACTCCATGTTAGTGGATGGGAGATGCTAACTTCTCCATGTTAGTGGATGGGAGATGCTAATAATTCCATGTTAGTGGATGGGAGATGCTAAGTACTCCATGTTAGTGGATGGGAGATGCTAATAATTCCATGTTAGTGGATGGGAGATGCTAACTACTCCATGTTAGTGGATGGAAGATGCTAACAATTTCATGTTAGTGGATGGGAGATGCTAACAACTCCATGTTAGTGGAAGACAGATGCTTACAGCTCCATGTTAGTGAATGGGACATGTTAACAACTCCATGTTAGTGGGTGGACGTCTCAGTCGCTGGCTGGCGGGGAGGCTCGGTCCCGACCAATGCCGCTTGCGGCTTTAATATTATTATTATACTAACGCCCAAAGAAACGCAAATTTGACCCCCTAAACATGCACGAAAACTCACCAAATTTGGCACGCACATCGTGAACGGCGAAAAATTTTATTAAATACAAAAATAAAAACTATCAGCTCTCTAGCGCCACCTATATCCCCAAAAACGTCTAAAACAGTTGCTGCGACCTGCAGGAATGTCGTAGAGAGATCAAACCAACACTCACGCGTTCATCTCATCATGATCTACATTTCACGCGCTGACACCCCTGACCTAAATCCAACAGGAAGTCCACTATTTCCCTTTCAAAGTAAAATTTTGATCAAAATCACTCCTCACGAAAAAATTATCTCCTCCGAGACCGTTTGTCGTACAGACATAAGAGTCACGCGGCGTGAAAGAGGACAAATTTCTCTACAAAAGTTGTGAACAACTTTGTCAAAAGTCTAACGGTGTGCATTTTATTAGCGTTCAAAGTTGGAAGTCTGAAATCCTGCCTCTCTCCGGCCCTCATCCGTTATAATGGGGAAAAAAGGAAAAAAGTCGCCTTTTTTCAGCACCTCGAACAAGTGGCGACTACGGCTAAACCGTGACTCCTATCAACAAACCGAGCACACGTAAAGTTCCAGCAGGTTCTCCTGAACAAGATGATGTAACATAAGTGGGGAAATATGATGATATATGCATGTTGACACAGGTAAGAATTGGGGTGCGCTTTGCATTTTTTTTGCTCTCAGTTATAATGGAGCCAGATGGGGAAAAATCTTGCGCTTCTCACAAACTGAGGCCTCTATGGTCCAAACTAAAAGTCTGACTGCTCTGAAAGCCTCACCAACTGAAAGACAACAAATTTTCCTATCAAACGTGATATTTTTTGTTCAGTTATGCCAAACAGCAAAGGAACAAGGAGCAGTTGTTTCCCCAAAAAAGACTTTTATTTTCTCCTCTCTCCACTCTAACTCACATTACCATATATGGGCATGCATTGCAGTTACACAGCTGACAGCAGCTGTCAATCAAACTCTGCCACTGATTGCCTTCATTCAGTGACTCTCAAAAGCAGATGGGAGAAGCTAACAAGTCCATGTAAGTGGATGGAACATGCTAACAACTCCATGTTAGTGGATGACTGATGCCACCAGCTCCATGTTAATGGATGGAACATGCTAAGAACTCCATGTTAGTGAATGGGAGATGCTAACTACTCCATGTTAGTGGATGGGAGATGCTAGCTACTCCATGTTAGTGGATGGGAGATGCTAACTACTCCATGTTAGTGGATGGGAGATGCTAACTACTCCATATTAGTGGATGGGACATGCTAACTACTCCATGTTAGTGGATGGGAGATGCTAACTACTCCATGTTAGTGGATGGGAGATGCTAACAGCTCCATGTTAGTGGATGGGAGATGCTAACTGCTCCATGTTAGTGGATGGGACATGCTAACAACTCCATCTTAGTGGATGACAGATGCTAACTACTCCATGTTAGTGGATGGGAGATGCGAACAACTCAATGTTAGTGGATGGGAGATGCTAACAGCTCCATGATAGTGGGTGGTAGATGCTAACAGCTACATGTTAGTGGATGGGAGATGCTAACTACTCCATGTTAGTGGATGGGACATGCTAACTACTCCATGTTAGTGGATGGGAGATGCTAACTACTCCATGTTAGTGGATGGGAGATGCTAACTACTCCATGTTAGTGGATGGGAGATGCTAACTACTCCATGTTAGTGGATGGGAGACGCTAACTACTCCATGTTAGTGGATGGGAGATGCTAACTACTCCATGTTAGTGGATGGGAGATGCTAACAACTCTGTGTTAATGGAAGACAGATTCTAAAAGCTTTATGTTAGTCTGTGGACGTCTCAGTCGCTGGCCAGCGTGGAGGCTCGGTCCCGACCAATGCCGCTTGCGGCTTTAATTAGAGTATGAATTGCCCTGTTGATAGATCCTTTGTTTTTTCTTTCAGGTTGCTATTCACTACCCATCACGCCCAGGAGGTGACAGGATGACGTGTCCATCTAAGACAGCAGGGACTGTGGAAAATATTGTCAAAGAAAATTGGGGAACAGCTTCCAATCTCATTGTGAGGCATGAAGAACTTTTTGGACAACTCAAAGAGAACATCCTAAGAGTCGTTGAGGACGAGTGCCGCATGCTGGCCAACCCATACAGTAGTTTCATGTTGTGGTGTTCTTCACCACATGACTTGAAGACATTTTCATTTGTAAAATTACAGTCAGACCTTCGGAAAATGTCCCCATTTCTTTTTTCAGTCTTGTCACAAATTACAAAACAGTCTCCCCACATCACACGCGCAGCTGCTGCAGTCGCATTAAGAGGGAGAGAGCCCCGCCTCTCAGCTTTTTCATACTACATCAATAGTGTCTTACAATATGGCGGAGCAAAAAAGGCTGTTTTTAAAAGACTCAGTAAATTAGGGCTTACTACGTCACACACTTCTGCTGTTGGAAAGCAAAAAGCACTTGCAAACACCTGTGGAGAATGCCTTTGACTGCTCAAAGCTGATCATGAAGCCTTCCTCAGTTCCAGAAGCGAAAACGGTGACTTGAATGGTGTAACCGTTGGAAGTGTCGAAAGAGAAGGGAATGTTGGCAGGAGCCTGGATTCTGAGGGAGCTGCTGATACAAGATCACCAACCCTTGCTGACAAGGACCTTAGCGAAGCAAGGCATGGCATGGAGAAGTTTGTCTTGTCAGGTAAGAATCATCGATGTCAAGGTTACTGACTGCTTTGACATTTACTTGGGATTTTATAAATTCCCCAAATTGAATATAAGAAGGTTCATACATAAAAAGTTTGCAATTCTTTTATCAACAATTATTTGTGATTTTTATGTGTACAATGTTCATCATGAGTAAATGTTTCTCTGTGTTGTGTATTCAGGAATTTATTTTCTTTTCATTTTGTTCTGTTTCTGATCTCACACAGACACTACAGAAGGTACCTCTGCTGACACAACTGCTGCACAGGAAGCCACTACTGGTGCTTCATTGGCAGGTGATCAGGCTAATGTGGTGCCTGATGATACTACAGCTGTGCTCACCTTCAGCTCTTTAACTGATCCTGAAATGGCAGATTTAGGCGTCACGTCACTGGCCAAGGCAGAACCACCAGCACCATCAAATCCACCACCTACGTACTCTCTTATAATGGACAACTTGGACTTCTTCATACGGACTCACCACCAATCCATCAGTCAAGCAAACAAGTCAATACACTGGATCCACCACATTACAGTAGAGGACAGAGTACCCACAAACCATTTAAGTGGAGACAAACCCAAAAACCCAATCTTGACATATGACATTGGAAACTCGCTCTCAGGTCCACAGACCCAAGCCCACATGCGCAGAGAATTTGTTGTCTTGGGGAGCAGAATACTCACAAAATACTTGGAGGCCTTCAAGCCATTGTCACTGGTTGTGATTCATCACATCCCCACCAGTACTCAGAAGTCATGTCACAGCCCTCTGTCCATGTAACTGTTAAATGATATTCATTATATCACTTGGACAAGCAGTTGTGTTTTACAGAATATGTTATCATTAGTGACCTGTTCCACAGTGTACAGTACCAACAAGTTTAAACAAATGTAATATTTCTATTTTTCTGTTTGCTTATTTGCCGCTCTGTAGCATCCACTCGGGATTCTATCTAAAGATGAGAACCAGTCCTGGGACCTGGTCGATGTTCTGCAGCTGCTCCAGAATGAGTAAGCATGAACTGTGGCTGGCAACTTATAATACATTTAACACCATTACAGCATTGCAGTGTATGTTGTTGGTTCCAAAGAAACTTACTTCACATGCCACCTATAGAGCTTTAGCATATGACATACATTAATGCAATGCAACAACACATGGCACATAGCATCTAATCGTCAATAAGCGCTTGTTTGTACTGTTCTCTTCAAAGCTGCTTGATATTGCGTTTTCATGTTGAACTGATGCAAATGTCTTCCAGATATGTTCCCAGGGGCCCGGACGGATTGGAACCAATTTTAGTTGGTGGTGATAGGCTGACTGAGGGGAACTGTCGCAACATACAGTGGGCTTTTGCAGAAGGAGAGAGTATGGAGGACAGAATGGAGGGCCTTGTCTTCAAGTTTGAGGATTGGCATGCCATCAGGAACTTGTTCGAGGTTGGACCTGCATGTTGTTTAAATTTAAAGCATGTTATCCACTGTGTAAAAAGGGAGTGTTGTATCGACAGAGTGGGTAGCATCTCTTTTAGAGGCTTCTCCACACTCTCCGTTACATCTGTCAGTTGAGGTTTGACTATGCCTAAAAAAAAAAAAACAGTAGAAAGAAGGGAAGTGAGAAGTCACTGTAACGTTGCTGTGTCATTTATTAGAGCATAATTTCTTCTCTTAAAAGTTTTCTGACATTAACACAATTTTGTGTTTGTAGATCTATCACCAAATATTCTATAAGGACAACTCAACAAAAGACCATGGAACACTGCTGTCAAACATGAACAAGTTGAGGTGTGTGAAAAATTCAGTTAAAAGTTTGAGCCTTCATTGCAGTTGTTGAGTAAAAAGATTTTATTTTCCCTCAATTTCCTGTATTATAACAGCTTTGTTAAAGGTGTAATACAACATTTTGATTTCCGGGTGGATCACCTAAATAATTGGTGGGTCTGTTTGTCAATCATTCTGACGAGCTGCTTTCGTAAGGCGGTTGTACGTGCTTGCGCCCAATCAGCTTCTCCCTTTTGCGCATTCAGAGTGTTTATGTAGCCGGTGAGCTTCTGAGCTCGTACTTACCGATGGCGAGTCTGACATAATGAAACTGTAGCTGTTTCGGAAAAAAAAAGCTTTATTTATGAGCGAGGCGGATCGCAGAAACTGTACAGAGCCTTGCACGCCGGAGAAGAGGAGATCGCGCTCGTACACTTCCGCGTTTTCTGGGAGAAGCAGGAGAGCCGGGCGGATGGTCTGGCGCATGCGCGTTGTTCAAAAAGTGAGTAACAGACGTGGGGCTTCGTCTTTTCGAGAAAATGTTGTATTCCACCTTTAACTCAATTTCTGCTATTTTTCCAGGCTTAGCACTCATGAACTTCAGGCACCATGAATTCCCGCCTGCTACTCCATCATGCCAACATTGTTATGCTGTTTGCACTGAAGGGTGATGTAGTCCAGCCACCATGAATTCGGCTTGGTACTGCAGGGGGGAGGGGGAATTGTTGCAGTTACCAAAACATCAAGTAATTACTTTGGTTTCAAACTTCCAGTGAACATTAATGTTATAATAGTAGACGATTGTGACAATGCCAAAAAACTAATTTTGTAATTTCTGGTATTCTTCCAGGTGCACCAATGCAAAACATGGCCCACATGCTGCTTTTAATGCATACAAGGAGTTTGTCCAGAAAGACACCACAGCTCTCTTTTTAGCTGCAGCAATGGAGCACTTCGGTCTAAGAGATGTGGCAGGTATGATATTTCTTATCATAAAAACAGTAGTTGACAGATGTTGGATGGTCAGTGAAAGTTAATGTTGGAATGCAGTTTCAGAATGTATTTATTGCATGTGTCATTACTTTCAACAAAACTTAATGTATGACTTTATTATGTGGTTACTCTGTATCTCAATTTGAGGAAATGTTTCGGTGGGAAAATATCCAATTGAGTTTTGTATTTCAACTGGAAAAAGCAGTCTTACGAATTGTCACCATTTTTTCTCTCCAAACAGATGTCCCAGACGGTTTCATCCCTGACCACATACAGACTGGTTCTCCTGAGGACAGAAGAACCTGGCTCCATGACGCTGTGTCTGCAGTTGTGGACAAATTTGTCATGTTTCATGACATCACAGACATCGTGTCTGCTGTTGGGGCAACAGCAAAAGTGCAGCCTGTTCAGGGAAAAGACCTCCCTTGTCGCATGCAAAGTTGCAAGAAAATATTTAAGTATGCCAAAGCGAGGGAAAACCATGAAAAAAAAAGAGCACAACATTCAGGTAGCTTGAGAAGCAGTAACAGGTGAGGTCAGATGTCCTTCTGAGGATCACAAAAAAAACCACACAGAGGCAAGACTCAGTTTTGGTCTGTTTCTGTCAAGCATGCAGGACGCAGTGAAAGAGAGAGGTGGAGAGAGGTTGTTAAGGTTGTACACAGTTGCACTTTTTTTCTACAAGGCATATGGTCATAGCCAGTACGCCGACAGTACATTTCTCCTGACCTTTCAGGTAAATGCCACCCTTTCTCCTCGCTTGGCACACAGTCTCACCTGGAACAGGTTTTGGAATGGTAGAGGAGGGAGGGGAAAGAATATCCTCCTTGATTTACACCTCGAGCACCTGAACAACTTCCTGAAGTCTTTTCTGAAGCGCATGGGCCCCAACATGACAGAGCAAGCTGCAGACAGGATCAGCAGGTCCATTGGTGTCCTCAAGGAGTTGATGGACATGACCGACACCGAACTGGAAGTGTCAAAGCAAAGTGGTGTGCATCATGTTGTTCAGCAGACTGAGGACATTCTGGTCCTTGTCCAAGTGATCAGAGAAGCAGAACTGTTCAGGGAACAACAGGGGAGAGAGTTCACTGCTTTTCCAAAGTTTCAGCGAAACCTTCTCTCCAAACTGAAGCACTCTGAGTTGTGGGGATGGATGAGGACAAAATTAAAGGAATGGAGGGGAGTTCATATATAATGGGGGGGGGGGGGGGGGGGGGGGGAACTGTTCACAGTTTATAGTCATGTGTCAATACACAAACATCTCACTCAGCTATATGAGAACAAACAAAATATGTTCCAATTCATTTTCAAAAAAGAACTTCTTAACATTTGCTGTATTTAGTTTGGGGAATACAAGTACTGTGATTTTGTATCTGGCGTTAATGTAACTGCAAAGAACTCCGATTGCAAATATCTGTACAGTTTTTCGTAATGTCTTTTATTCACTATTTATTCAATTGCTAATAAGTAAGCACCAATGTTTGTATTTGAGTTTGACTTTTTTGGTTGTATTGCTCATTATTTATATATTTTTTGAAGCTCTACCTTGCCAGAAACACTGTTTGGTTGGAATAAAAAAATGTTCCTCTCAAAATCAACCTCAGGATGTCTTCTTCATATTCTTATTCTCGATGCATGATGTACACAGGAACAAATGCATAATTTTATCAAGGTTTGGTTTTATTGAAAAGAAGTCTTTCAATTTACAAATATGTCAAATGACATTGTAATGCGTCATTTTACAAAACATGTACAATAGTGAAACAATCTGGTTCATACCACAGAGACGATGTCTAACATCTCCCATGTTTTAACGAAGGCATTAACTCCCTTAGGTTTATCCAGCTACAATAGCTTTGCTTCATGTGTGTTTACTTGTTTTAACCGAGTGCATTTCACTGCCAGGAATATAAGGACAAAATACTGTGCCATAATGAAAGGGCTCCAAAGGTTTCCTGATGATGAATCCACATTAATGATGAAACCACAAGTCAGATTCTGGGCTACTGTGTGGAGTTCCCTTCTCAGATTCCTCAGCTTCCTCATCGAAGTAGCCCATGTAATCTCTGTCAAGCTCAGTTGGGCTATCAACTGGAACATTTGGCACAATTTCTTCTACATCCCCAAACACTTCACTGATGATTTGCTAAATCTCCCGAGCATGTGTCATTCGGAAGACTGGGGGTTTTTGGAGAATGACAGACCGGAGATTTGTGTGCTGTGTTCTATTACTGATTCAATGAGTTCATCACTAAATCCACTGCAGAAGGACTTGCTGGTGTACACATGAATGGGGTCTTTGAATAGACTGCTTTGATATTCCTTCAGCATATGTCGGATAACATCCTTCTCCTCACCTGTGACCTTCCTGCTTTTTAAATTGTGGCAATCATCATGCTGAGTGACCTCATATTTTGGAGTAGGCTCTCGACAACTACCTGATGTATATGAACACCTGGAATGGCAATAGGTGCAGCATAGATGCCCTGGCTCTGTCCCGACGGCATCCTCTTCAAAGTGGCTGAACAGAGCTAGCCTGAAGCAGCTCTTTGTACCTGTGTTAATTAGTTGTCTCACCTCTTTATCAACCTTGGAAGGTGCTTTGATGTCATACAAAACTGCATGAGACTGCAGCCCATCCCTTCCAACTCTTCCAACCTATTGAACAATGTCCTCCACATCATTAGGTATCCCATAAAGAACAACATGTGACACATTTGGAAAGTTCAAGCCCATCCCGAGTGCTGTTGTTGCAACTACAACCCTGCAGCTCCCCTCTCCATTAAAGGATGCCAGCACTCTGTTTTTATTGTGCTGCAGAGTCTTGCTGTGAAACATGCCTATCAGGAGGTTTTCTGCCTTGTGATCTGGGTCTCTCTCTACCCAAACATCTTCACCTAGCTCAGCCTTCAGGTAGCAGAAAACCTTTCCTATTGACTTGAGTGTCTTACAGTAAATGATTATGGGAGACATTGATGCTCCCTTTTCTTTGACATCCCTCACAATCCAGTCCATGCATTCAAGGCTATGGGCAGGAACATGGCTCAGACCAAGCCGAATGTTTGTCCTGTTGGGGCTAACAGTCACTTGAGTCGCTTTCTCCATGTGAAAAAGCTTGATTTCACGGTCTCGGTTCTTCATATCAGCTGATGCTGTCAGAGCCAGCACCGGTGTACCTAAAAAAAAACAACAAAAAAACATTTAAAGTTGTATAAGACATTTTTTGCATTGAAATGGACATATATTCTGTTAATAAATCATGGATACAATGAAGTATTTCCAAATTTTTTAAAAGTGCTGCAGAGCCTATAAAACCAGATTAATTCAAATACGGGAATAAAAACAACACACTTACCCTCTCTGACAATGGACCGCAGTTCCCCAAGTTTTGAAAAACTCTCTCTGAAGGCTGATGTCCCCTTTGCACCCAGTCCCCTGTTAAGAAAAGCAAAAGTAATAATCAGTGAAATACTTACACAATACAATATCTCTCGGAAACATGCCACAGCACCGATTACTCTCATATCAGCAACCATAATATTGAAATGACAAAAAAGTCTTGTAAAAGTATTTGAACTTTTGAAAGGAGCTTAAGAAAAGTCTATTTTTTATTTTCTTTATCTTAGATAGTGTACACATATAAAAGGAATTTAGTATAAATACAATAAAATACATTTCATTTAGTGCCAGCTGTTATACTTTAAGATAAAGATTTAAGTGCAAGTGTTTTGATGCATTTGTACAACATTTCCCAAACAAAATTGCTCTCATAAAGGTTTGTTCTCATTTACATATCACACATATCACACAGCTATGACTTGCTGGCTTAAAAACTACATAATATCAATTGTGCACCCTCATGCTTCCTTAATTTCAGAAATGATTTATCCCAGCTGTAAATCACCAGATACCAGCATTTCAGCAATCATTTAGACTGAATGAATACGTTGTAAGAGTAAATTTACTTATGAGACATCAATACAGAGGGCATAAAAACTATAAGGGCGTTAAAATCCTTGATTTAATTGTGGGTAGTGAGACATCCACAGACTCAGTTGGGTTTCAGTCCGTTTTAAAAGTATAAACGGACTCAAATCATAACATTTGTTTAACGCTCGTATTGACGTAGTTTTTGGTGTTAAATAAACAGAAAGACTGTCGAACAATACAATCACTGACACACGGATAGATGTGGAATATTGTTACACAGTCGGCACCAAACTACAAAACAAAGCTATAACCTGATGCCAGCTGTGAGCCTCACATACGTTTAACCTCTAAGGTTATTGTTTTAAATTACACAGCATAAATACATATCACTTACCACTTATACGTGACGTGAACCTCATCAACGACAATCCCCACCCCCACCAAGTTCTCCTGGTAAACTTCTGAGGAGAGCAGATTTCTCCAGGTATCATTCAGTAACCATGACTCCGGGCTACCATAGACCAGCTGGCACTGTCCGCGTAGAATTTCCGCATTTTCTCCAAGTTTCCCAGCGGAGATTCCCAGCCTCTCGGCTTCTCTGATTTGATCGTCCATGAGGGCAACCAGCGGAGACACGACAATCACAATAGGGTTTGGAGTCCTTCCCATCTTCTTAGCTACCAGCGGGGCGAGTTGATAGATCAAACTCTTGCCGAAACCGGTAGGGAGGACAGCAAAAACATTGTTCCCAGACAAAAAAGCTTGAAGTGATGTTCTCTGCTCCTCTTTCAAAGACGAGACTGAATCGATTTCAGATAAAACTGCTGATATTGCTGTGTCCACGGAGATCGCTTCGCATGCCGCCATTGTTTTCGAGCTTTCGGCGCTTCTCGCTGTCGTCACGTCTTCTCGTCACTTCCGCTCCTCCCGTAGCTCCCGCCTCTTTCCCCTGATTGGGTCGGCAACATTTTAACCCGGTGAAATCGTTGGTCTATGGAGCGCGACAAGATGGGATCTGCATGATTTAGGAACTGAAGAACCGTCTGATTTTCAAAAGTAATCCCGCTCAGTAATCCGTGTTTTTATCAGAAGTACCTTTAACGAGATTACATATTTTTTTGCGTGTACTGTAACGGATTACAGTTACAATTTTTTTGTATGCTGATTACGTAACGCCGTTACATGTAATCCGTTACTCCCCAACCCTGCAGGTGCAGTTCTGGGATACATTTCCGTCCTCTTTTTTGTCTTTGACCAGGCAGAACCTCAGTCTTCAGAGCCACAAAGTTTTCAGCATTGTCATCATGTAAAAGTCTGTCCAAAACAAGAGTATCTGTCACATGGCTGTAGGTGTCCAGTGTCCTGTAGGATTTCAGGCTCTCCAAGGAATAGAGACTTGGTGTGCTGATCAGGTAAGAATGGATGTCCGGCCACTGAAGTGTGTCTATTTCTTCACATCCTTTATTCGCTCAGCTGTATCTAATGCGTATGATCATTAAGACGAATCACATTCACCAATGTTAATTGAGCAGCACAGCTTATTTTATCACTGGGTAATAAACTGTTGAAGTGGACAACATTGCTAGCTAACACTACAAAATAACAGAGAATAAACACAGCAACTGGTCAGTGGAGCGGCTCTTTCTGCAGTCATGTCTTGTGTGCATCTGTTGTGTTGGTAAACAAATAGCTCCTCTATAACAGAGAACATCCTGTGGACTTTTGTTAGGAGTTATTATCTGGGACGTGCAAGCTGAGGATCCAGGTAACGAATTAACCATTAGTCATCAGACAACACAGTGACTGAGTCCACATGAGGAGTGCAGAATGATTGAAGATGAATGTGATCATGAAGATATGACCTCTGACCTCTGGGAAGATCAGAAGCAGGCCAGAAAGGCCCTCAGAAAGGACAATCAGCAGTGATTCCAGAGCGTAGAACCCAACAGTTTTTTTTGTATCCAGTCCAATTCTATTAGCTTTCATGCCTTTTGTATGCCCTGTCAAAGTTAGACAGATCCCCAAAGCCCACTTTGACCAGACAACATATCCCTGAGATGGTTTCATCAAGAGATATGGCCAAAAGTACATTTTACTGGTGACAGCAATTCCAGTCAGCAGATGTCATACTTGGACAGCTAAAAAGGACCTGTTACTTTTCCCCACCTTTTGCACCAACTCAGTCTTAGGAGCTGATCTGTCCTGCAACACAAATTTTCTCTTCGTAAGGAAGACTATCAAATGACTTCACCAAAATCTGGTCCACAACATTCACATTGTCTGCCATTGTGTGCAGCTTGCAAGCAGCTGGAGCTGCTGCGCGAGGCTAGAGCTGTGTGACAGCCTGAGTGTGAGAGTGAGAGACGGAGGAGAAGCTCCGCAGCTGCTGGTCGAGGACAGAAACCACAGAGTGACCTAAACGAGTCTCCAAACACAACGCTAGTCGTTTTTCACAAACAACAAAGTCTCTGATGATCAGTAAAGCCTCCGAATCAACTCAGAACAACAGAAAGAAAAACTTCAGAAGCGCTTTGGTGCATTTTTTTACTTCAAGATCACTGATTTGCTTATTTTGCTGTCAATCAAGCTACAGACAGCTCAACCAGTCAGCACGCAGAAGTCCAGTGTCCAGGCCAGCCCACTGCCCATGGACCCCCATTGACACCCAGGCGTCCGATCCAAGCATTAGCCAATGAACATCCAGTCTCACTGCAGCGGAACAACCCACTCTAGTTTCTGCATGGGCGTCCAGCGTCCGGCTGTTTAAAGTGCCGTGCCGCTGCGAGGAGGAGTGAGAAAAAAGCCGAGTCCATTACCTGTGATAAGCAGCTGGTGGTGGTCGGAGGGGCCGATGGCACAGACTGGCAGCCTTGCTTCCGTCAGTCTGCCCCAGGTAGCTGTGGCTACAGTAGTAGCTTACCACCACCCAGTATGGAGTGAATGAATAATGCTATGTAAAGCGTCTTTGAGTGTCCAGAAAAGCGCTATATAAAACCAATGCATTATTATTATTATAAAAGATGAACGTGTTGTAGCGCATATTCAGTCAATGGAATGTAAACACAACAGTAAATATTGGACCTCTTATTTTTTGACATTTTAGGGGAAGTTGAGCTTCCCTTGCAGTCTTAGATCAATCGCCACTGCAACAGATAGACATCACTGGTGAACCATGGAACAGACAGGTTTCACTGCAAAAGGGAAAAGAAGTGAACTCTTTACTTCAGACTTTAAATAATGAGCAGAAGGGTCCATCACTCATTCATTAAAGTGATCCAAGTCCCTGTTGGAGTCAGTCAGAGCATTTCCATAGAGAGCCACTTTGCATCAGCAGCACCATGCTCCACTGCTCTGGGAGAGTTTATAGTCCTGACAGTTGAAGACTGGATGACTGACAGCTGTCCTTCAGGACAACAGAAGACAGAGAAATCCTCCTCATCACAAACATGAGTGTGATCTACGTCCTCATCTGGACTCTCCTCTGCTGCTGCTTCACAGGTAAAGTCCAGAGAATCCAACTCCTCTCCTCTATGAACATCCGTCCCTCTGAAATGAAGCCCACAAAACCATGAGGCTGCTTTCTCTTTCTGTCTGTGTCTCCTCAGAGTCCAGAGGCCAGGTCACAGTGACTCAGTCTGCAGCAGTCAGCTCTGCTGTGGGACAAACCGTCACCATCACATGTAGGACCAGTCAGGATGTCTATGCTTCTGGCAGTACACACTATTTAGCCTGGTACCAACAGAAAGATGGACAACCTCCTAAAAGGCTCATTCACTCCACCAACACTCGAGATACAGCGACCCCAGATCGTTTTACAGGCAGTGGATCAAACTCTGACTTCACTCTGACCATCAGTGGAGTTCAAGCTGAAGATGCTGCAGTTTATTACTGTCAGAGTTATCACAGTCCGTATGTGTTCACACAGTGAAAAACCGTCGTACAAAAACCTCCCTCAGTCAGACTGAACAGAAACTGAACTGACTGCTGCTCACTGATACACTTCACTGAACACACACACACGCACACACGCACGCTCACACACACACACACACACAAACACACACACACACAGTTGACTCATTCCACACAAACTGAATCTCCAAATTTATTCAGTAGATCAGATGTTTCGTTTTTATAATAATCAAAAACATTTTTTCCTTTGCAACTTCGAAAGTCTTTTATTGTGATTTCATATTAGATTCTCTTCATATTGGTTTTTATGATTGAGAAGTAAAAAATACACCAAAACAAACTAATCTGATTCAGTTTAACATCTTTTATGAAGTGATTAATGTCATATTCACAGAGGCTGGTCAGGTTTCAGATCATTGTCTATTTAACAGAATAACTAAAAGTCGAATCTTTATAACTCGGTCACTCCTTTATTGTTTTTAAATGCCTTTTGTTCCCCTTGGAGTGTTCTGAGTGATTGATTCTGTCGAATGAGGTTGTTGCTTCAGCTGCCTCTCGGAAATGCTGTCAAAAACAATACCTCGATCAAACGGACCTACGCTTGTTATTACAGTGGTCAGGGAGTTCACAGCACTACAAAATCCAAAAATCATTTCCAAATTAAGGGGTCCTTACTGATTGGACACACTGCCAATGGCACATTTGTTGGCGTTCGGAAAGAAGCTCAGTCTGTCGTTTTAACCGGATGTCAATACTACTTTCAAATTTGAGATTTGAAACAAGTTCTGATTATTGAATGAATCGGCCATTATCCTGATGCACAGCAAGAATAAGAGGTGAAAATTTTATATGCTTTCAATCTACTACAATTTAACAATCAATATAAACTGGGGCTATCAAAAATTAGTGCGATAATGAGTTACTTCAAATTCCTAATGATTCCTAATTTATTTGACGCATGAGTAACCCGTGCACGTTTTGTGACCCTCGTCTCGCCCCGTAGTTTAGGAAACTGAGAGGTACGTGATGTGACTCCGCACAGTCTTGTACAGTAGGTGGCAGTATACACTTTAAAGCTGTTTGTGGTCCGCCAAAACAAAAGAAGAAGCAGTTTGAAAAAATCAGGTATAATACGTTGTGCATGACAGTGAGTGGCACCTCCACAAGATGGCCACCGCGTAGGCACATCAGCTCCAGTCCACAGCAGTGTGAATGAAGCATCAGTACGGTGGGTCCCAGCGCCATGACTGCAGGCCTGACTGTCCCCAGCACCAGCACACCTCCAGCACCTGGAGCAACTGGGAGGAGAAGGGTCCTGACAGAAGCCAGCTCCAATGAAGATACTGCTGAAAAATGAAACATACCTGTTTTTTTTTGCAAACGACGCATTGCACCTTCCCGGAGTCTTGCTCCTTGTTCAAATTCCTCATTGCGGGGAGGTGGCTCTGGGTGGAGGCCCTCATGCTGTGGAGGAGGGGGGCTAGGCGGGAGAGGAATGGCATTCCTCAGTGCCACGTGGTGCAAAACAGCACACACCCTGACAATGTTGCACACTTTAGCTGGGTGGTAAAGCAGCCTAGCCTCCAAGGCATCTAGACATCTCCACTTGTTTTTTGGACCTATGGCTCGCTACACAGCAGAGTGTGCACGAGTATGTGCCACGATGTAACGCTGTCACGCCCTGTGCCCCTGCGACCTTGCGGGGGCGCTGGGGTCCTATTTTGTGTTTGTCTGCCCTCTTGTTCTCCTGCCAGGTCACCTGCCTGTTCCTCATGTTCTCTTGCCTGGTCTCCTACCTCGTTAGTGCCCTAATGTGCCTCACCTGTGTCTACCTTATTTAAAGCCTGCATCCCTCACTTGTCCTTGTCAGCTCCTTGTGGGTCTGTCTGTGTGCTTCTGTGTCCCTGCCTGCACCTCAGCTCTGCTTGCCTTTTATTCCTGGGTTCCTGGTAATAAAGAACTGTTTGAACTCCACCTGGCTGCCTGTGTGTGGGCCCTTCCACCTCGCACCGTGACAAATGCAACTCATGGGTACCTTGTGGGTTGGGAAATGGGGTGAGGAGCCACGGCCTCAGGGGGGAGCCACTGTCACCAGCGAGGTGTAACAGAAGAGTGATTATAAATCAGAATGGAATTGTAAGCAGTTGAACAATTGTGTTTCAGCATTTACCAAGGAGTCAGCCGTCAGGTACAGCACCTGCCTGCAGTCTGTTCCCAACACTGCTGTGTGCCAGGATGAAAGAACAATGTGCAGCCAGGCCACCATGCGACTTTGATTGTGAGATGCATGTCTGACGCCCAAACAACTTGCATGTTGGTGGTGTGGACATGTTTCCGGTTTATGTACACAAATTCATGTTCTGTGGGAGCCCTTGTGGCCATGTGAGTGCAGTCAGTTTCTCCCATTACACTTGGACAACCGGACATTGTTGCAAACTGCCTTTTATTGTTGGTCTGCTCACTCAGTGTCAGATTGAATGAAACTGCTTTGAAATGTTTCACATCCGTCTCTGAACACTGTAACCGAGACAACAGATAGACATCACTGGTGAACCATGGAACAGACAGGTTTCACTGCAAAAGGGAAAAGGAGAAAACTTTGTACTTTAGACTTCAAACTTTAAACATGAACAGAAGGGTCCATCATTCATTTATCACACTGTCTCCAAAAGCCCTGTGAAATAAAGGTCGTGCAAAATAAAATGGTTCTTGTTTCAAGTGGAACATCTGAGAAGGCGAAAAAAGTTGAGTTTTCATTCATGGAAATCTGCCAGAATGGAAATGATTCTCATAAAAGTTTGACTCCAGAGTGAAAATGATTGATTAAAGTGTTCCAAGTCCCTGTTGGAGTCAGTCAGAGCATTTCCATAGAGAGCCACTTTGCATCAGCAGCACCATGCTCCAGTGCTCTGGGAGAGTTTATAGTCCTGACAGTTGAAGACTGGATGACTGACAGCTGTCCTTCAGGACAACAGAAGACAGAGAAATCCTCCTCATCACAAACATGAGTGTGATCTGCGTCCTCATCTGGACTCTCCTCTGCTGCTGCTTCACAGGTAAAGTCCAGAGAATCCAACTCCTCTCCTCTATGAACATCCGTCCCTCTGAAATGAAGCCCACAAAACCATGAGGCTGCTTTCTCTTTCTGTCTGTGTCTCCTCAGAGTCCAGAGGCCAGGTCACAGTGACTCAGTCTGCAGCAGTCAGCTCTGCTGTGGGACAAACCGTCACCATCACATGTAGGACCAATGAGAATGTCTACAACCGTATACATTGGTTCCAACAGAAAGATGGACAACCTCCTAAACTCCTTATTTACTACACCAGCACTCGAGCATCAGGGACTCCAGGTCGTTTTACAGGCAGTGGATCAAACTCTGACTTCACTCTGACCATCAGTGGAGTTCAAGCTGAAGATGCTGCAGTTTATTACTGTCAGAGTTATCACTGGTTAAACAATCACAGAGTGTTCACACAGTGAAAAACCGTCGTACAAAAACCTCCCTCAGTCAGACTGAACAGAAACTGAACTGACTGCTGCTCACTGATACACTTCACTGAACACACTCACATGCACACTACCATTATTCCACATAAACTGAACATATGTAAATTAATATGAATATGTTTAAATTGGTATGATATTTTTTGACCAGAAATCAAAGAAATCAAAATTTACAGTCAGAAAAAATAACATTCTGTCAGCTTTTTATGAACTGACACTGATTGAGAAAGAGATTAATCCTTCTCGAGATTGTAAGACTTGACTGACAGTGGGATTGAAATCATTGTCTGTAGATTTTATTTTCTAATCCTGGAATTATTTGATGCTATTTCTGTTCTGATTCTCATTGTGTAATTTGTCGTGAATCAGAGCCAAACATGACGAGTCAAGGTGTTGACGTTGCACAAGAAGGATTTATTCAGGATGGCAGAGGAACCACACACAAATCAGCTGATTGAGAGCAAGGCTGTTGCTCCGAGGAAAATCCAGCCCAACTCAGGCATGACTTCTGGCCACGCCATCTCATATAGCCAGATCTCACCAGACTAGCAGATGTTGTTTCTCAGGGGAAACATGTTGGTTCTCAGGGGAGCAGTCCCTCGACCAAGTGACTTCGGACAAAACAGGTTGGCCTTCACACTTTGTTCCTGAGAACTTGAAAACAAAGCAGTATTCCATATTCAATCCCTCCTGTTGTTAAATTTCAATTCAAAACCAGACACACAATACATTTGAATTTTGACAATAATCTAACTCACTATCGGAGACAGCAAAGCCAGACAAAGTTAATCCATTTTTCATTTTTGTCACACTTCAATATCAATGTTAGGTCCTGGCATTGTGATCATCTATGAATGTTTATAACTATAGCTACACGTGTTAAAATGGCATTATAATGCTTTATAAATGTAATTATAATGTGTTATACAGGGGGGCTTCAAAAAAAGTGTTACCAAATTGTTCTTTTATTTCGTTAAAATCATCATCCTGTGCTTTATTATCCTCCACCGGGGTTGGGGGTCGGGCGCTGGTGTAGTGGGTAGGAAATCCACAGTAAATTTAAGTTTATTGAAACTAATCCCCCCCCCACCCCAAAATTTAATTTTTGTTTTAAACCAGAACTGATCTAAGGCAGTTCCCAAATATGTCAGTAGATTGCACATGTGTCATTGAGGACCTCTTGAGAGGATAGATCGCTTCGTTTTGGCTCAGTATTAAATGAGCACTTGTTGGAGCAACACGTTAATGTCTGTCATCCATCCTTTCGGTCCACAGGTAATGTTGAGGTTACTATCAATCACCAGCTTTGTTGTGTGGGAATATAGGATCTTTGGGAATCAGTGGGTAAAGCTGTGATGAGTTTAAAATATGTTTAAAGCACATGGAAGTTTGTTTTGTATTTGTCATCTGCCATTTTAAAGGTTAAGTTTATCAAGTCTCTTCCTTTTAAATAGTTTTAAAATGATGGTAGCAGATGATAATGTGGAATAACAGTCCTAGGTAACTGGTTGAATGTTTATACTCAAGTTCATTGTCAACCAACTGTGAAGCACGATGTAGCTTCCGTTAGCATGCTAACAGCATGTAGCCATGCCACGTTGTTGAGTTCACTGTGAGATGCATGAGTTTACTGAAAGCAGGGCGCGAAATTCCCTATAAAATGGCGGCGGGGACCGATTGAGATTGAATCTCCGCCAGTTTAGGTGCCATATAAGCAGGTGCTTACCGCCTGTTGGCTTTTTTATCATGACAAGAAGACATTTTGAAGAAAGAAAGTACCGTGAAACTGCTAGCGTGTAGCGCCCGGAACGAACACGCAGCCTGTTTCCGCACGAGAGTGTAAGCCGCACGGACATGTCGGAGCAAGCAGATGGAGCACAGCGCGGTGAAACGACGCAAGCTGCGTTCACACCGCCATTATGCTTTCCGCGATTTTGCGTCAAAATATAATTGAAAACGAATGGGAGCGCGCGTTCCACCAGCGATGAAACGCAATCGCATGGGACGCGGGCACGTTTTCGTCAGGGCATTGAAGAGCAGAATGAAGAAAATGCTGGTGAAAAGGAGGAAGGACAACAAAGAAAACGTCAGAAAATGTCAAAAGTTTGGGACAACTTTAAACGAAAAAAGGGAAGAGCTCGGTGCAAAGTTTGCACTGCCAAGCGGAGCTGCCATATTATAACAGGACCAAGTAGATGCTAAAAAAAAAAAGTGACTGCATTCTGAAATTGCTGTTTTGTACTCCTTTGAATGCACTTTAAATTTTAGGCAGCTGTCAGTTTAAAAAGGTGAATGTGCTGTTTTGGACTCAGCCTGAGTATTATTAATTTTGTTTGTTTTTTGCACAAGACTGATGGCAAATTAATATCAATAGGAATTATTTGATAATACTGAATATTGCCTGCCGTACTTGAAGTGTTCTTTAAAGGTATGCTGGAGGATCCTTAGAACCAATCAGAAATGTATGGTTCCAACTCGTGATTGGGTAGTCATAATGCCAATCAATGTGGTAACGCATTTGCGTGATGACGTATAATGTCGAGTCGCCACCTCTGTGCATGCGCTTGTTTCGAGCCGCGCATGCGCAGAGCATTGTTTAGGAAGAGACATGCAGCGGGAGCGTATGGCAAGCCGTTTTAACATTTAATGCCTAGATTGCACTATCCGGAACTAAGACTGCGGATATCCACAACTCCATTCTGACTAGGCATAATGAATTTTGGATATCCAGAATTTTCATTAAAGATATCTATAATGTAGTTTTGACTATCCGAAAGGACTGATAGAGATATCTAAATTTCAGTTTCGCCTAGTCGAAACTGAGATCTAGATATCTCTAATGACGTCACTGAAACGTCATGAAACGCATCACATAACCTAAATGACAATTAGAGATATCCATAATTCAGTTTCCACTAGGCGAAATGTAAGTTAAAGAAATCTTAAATGACATTGCTCTATTTTAGATATCCAGAAATGCGTAACTTCCCAACCCCGCCAGAAAAAACAGGAAGCCTATGGCAAATGAAGCTTTTCTATTTCGGCAGTATTAAACAATATTGTTCAAAAATGCCACGGAGTGGAACGGGCCCTCAGTCAGGGCATTTGTGGGGAGAGAGAGCGTTGTGCTGTCCAAAGCTGTCAAACTAATGTGGAACGAATTGAACATTTGCTTTCGCCGGACACAAAAAATGCACTTATAGCCTGCTTAGATGAGCTACGAACGCTCATTTACACAAATGTACCGGCCGTGGGAAATCGAGGTTTCTCTGTGAGGCGCATTTGTGGTATTTAGAGCCATTAGTGGATTAAGAACTGTTGTTATATAAAGTAGTGTATAACTCTGATCAGTAGATGGCGTGATGGCTACACGGTGTGTTCAGATATAGGTATAGTCTCACGTGATTACACTCCGAAAACGGGAACACACATGGAAGCCCTGAATGTGTCAACTGTGGCGTTAAAATGCATATTTTTGCTCTTTACAGAACCAAAATAAAAGAAATTCAAATTAAATGTGCAGTGGAGTGCAACTACACATTCGGTTCAAATCAGCATTTCACCGCTTTCCGCCTGAAAGTGGGAGGAGTAATTGCACGACATTATGGATATCTGCAACGTCATTTCGTCTAGTCAAAACTGTCATTCAAGATATCTTTAAATACATTTCGCCTAGGCAGAATTGTAATTACAGATATCTCCATGTTTTAGATATCTCTTTCAAAATTAAAGATATCTCTAACATAATTTTAGATATCCACAATCAAGTTTTGCCTATCCGTAATTCCCATTTGAGATATCTACAACATTATTTTGACTAGGCGTTACTTTAATTTAAGATATCTACAACGAATTCCACCTAGTCAAAACTGAGTTATGGATATCCATAAAGAAACATGGTAACGCTTCCTTTTACAGTACGGCAATTACCATGTATTAACGTGGTAATTGCAAGGTAAGTACCATGTAATAAGGAGAAGTTACTGTAAAATTACCATGTAATTACAGGGTAACTATGTTGCTAATTACCTAGTACTTTTAGAGTAATTACCAAGCCAATTCCAGGCAAATACCAAGTAACTACCTGGTAGTAAGTATTAATTACTGGGTAATTACAATGTATATAGCAACTATGTCGGTAATTGCCAAGTACTTACTAAGTAATTGCTAAGTAATTACCATGTAATCATTGGGAAATGTAGACTTTTTACCAGGTATTACTTGGTACTGCTAGGTGTGTTCGCTATGCATTTCCCTAGTAGTCAAGTGTTTTTTACTACTTACCTGGTAACTTCCCAGTAACTACAACATTTACCTGGTAATTACGGTTGAACTGTAGACTACTGCAAAAGGAAGTGAGGCCTGTTTCCACACTATTAATAACTATGTAATTTCCAGGTAAATATTTTTCTATTTACTAGGTAACAAATAAGCAATTACCATGTAATAACATGGAAACAGACCTCACTTCCTTTTACAGTACAAATCCACTTTAATAACGATGTAATTTCGAGGTAGGTATTTTTGCAGTTCCTGGGTAACGAGTAAGTAGTTACCAGGTAATAGTGTGGAAACAGGCCTCACTACGTCAAACGTCAAAACAACGTTGACACTAAATGGTTGAAGTTGTGTTGTAAACTCACTGTGGATTCAACATTGAAATATCAACATTTTTTTAGATTTATATGTAATCGTCAGTATTTTTAAAATCATGACTTCTAAAATTTTAGCTGAAATATGCCAGTTGAAAAACAAAGTTGTTTCAACATCCATACAACGTTGATAAATTTATCATTGAAAAAGTGTTTATGTGAATGTTAACCCCCGCCTCGCATTTCTTTTTCTTTGAGTCTGTTTGTTTTCATTGTCTCGTCAAGATAGAATTATGTCTAATAAAAGAGCCACTCCAGCGGTTAAATTTAGTACGTAATTCCATCGAATTGTGAACTTGGGTGAAACACAAAACAAACATCTTTAAAACCACCACTTTGTTTCGTGTGTATTGCACTGTATTTTAGAATAAGTAGTTTTCTGCAAAATAGTGGTCTGCCTCCCATTGACAGATTAAGCATTTAATAAACAAATAGCTCAATAGGTAAGGCTAAGTGTTTGCTGAACAGTAAGTCATGAGTTCGAATCCTCTGTTTCACCCGTCTGTAATGAAATGTATAAATGGCTGAAAGAATATGTCTGAACCTCAGACTGCAAGCCTGGTAGCTAATTTAATTTATAATTTTCTGCACTTTTGCTGCTATACTGCTCAGTTGAACTAAAACCAACATTGATTCATGGTTGAAGACATGAAGTTGAAATAACGTGATTTCAACGATCAGATTTGCAAAATCAAAACAAAATTCAACGGTTATTCAACATTGATACCTGACGTTGATTCAACAGTGATTCAACGCTAAAATACCAGCTGGGTACTGGTGGTGCACCAAGTGTGACTGGAGCGCAACGAGGCTTCGTGGCCTTGCTGCAGAAGTTACTGGTTAGAAAGCTGCTGACGTTTCACTGCATCCTGCACCAAGAGGCACTGTGTGCGCAAACTTTCCTCTAGAATGCTCAGAGGTCATTCATGTTGTTATTCAGATTATCAATAAAATAATGACAAAAGGTTTAAATTACCTTCAGTTCTGCTCGTTACTGGATGAGGTGGAGAGCACTTACTTCAATCTGCTGCTGCATAAGAGTCCCGTGGCTGTCCAGAGGAGAGGTGCTGAAACGCTATGCTGCATGTCTGGGAGAGGTGAAAACTTTGACAAACAGCAAAGGGCTCACCTTTCCTGAGCTGGAACAGCCAGAATGACTGGAAAAGCTGCACTTCATGGTGGACATGACGGCGAAGCTGAACTTGCTGAATACAACTCTTCAGGGGAGATGAGGCACAGCACTACACATGTTGGAGGAGGCGTTAAGGCTCGTCCATGCTTCACATGTACGCGTTTCCGCGTCCGCTTTGGAAGGTCCGCGCACCACCGATGCGGACGCGCTTTCTCCCATGCTATATTTTGAGCTCAGCTGTGCGCGTCTCATGCAGGCGCGGTGATCCACGCAGCCTCGAGAAGCTTTTCCGGCTCTACAGACTGTTCATCTGCTCCTTTATTACGGATTATTTAGAGAAAATTAAGCACATACACTGTCAGTACATTATCTTTAAGTATTAAAGTTTATTTAGCCTTTTTTTTCTGTTTCTGAATCGCGGGGCGGCGCCGGAGCGATTAGTTGCTTTTTCACTTCTGTCTGCAGACCTCCTCCTCCCTCCAGACAGTCTCTCTCTCTCTTTTCACGAATTTTTCACTCTTTCGGTGTCTTTAAGTGGAGCCATCAGGCTGGAGCTCCGTCTGCTTTCACTTTTACCGTCATGTTTTGGTTGCTATGGCGCTCTGGCGCAGGCGCACACTTCCGCGACCTGCGCGCAATGCGCAACTTGGTCTCAATTTCTGGCTGCTGCGCGGACGTCCGCGGATCGGTCCGCGCGGACCCTAGCGGACAGGAATTCATGACGATTTTTACGTCACGCGGACCAACGCGCAACGCGCACCCACGCGGACATGTGAAGCATGGACGGGCCTTTAGCGCTCGAGCGCGAACTGACAGTTTTAGCCAGAGATGTACAGACAGGCACACTGTCTCACTTCTCTCCTTTCAGGAAGTTCAAACAAGCTCGCAAGGTGATCATTTCAGAGTATTTGCAGTCTGCAGTCACTACAATGCAAGCATCGTTTGGGAAAGGATTCAGTGCAGATGCAAGATTTAACTTTCACAGGCCGGAAATCCTTTTTTCATTCATTTCAAGCAATTTACTGAGTTCTTGAATTTCAGGTTTTCTGAAGCTGTAAGTCCTAATCAGCAAAATCAAAAAAGTTTGAAATATATTGACTTGCATAATATTTGTCTCTGTAATATGTGCATTTCATCCTTAAAGTTAAGTTAAAATAGAATCCGTTTATTGTCATCAAAAATGTATAAGAAATTTAAAGCTACAGAAATGCATGTACTTTTTCAGGATATTGTGGTGTCTGCTGGGAGAGGGTGTTTCCTCACATTAGAAGGAGCGGGGTTTAGTCACCTGAGGAGGTGTGGTTCACTGTTGGTGGGGTTAAAAGGGCAGGAGTGATCTGTCAGGTTGTTGCTTCCTGGAATGGCTGCTGTCACCTATGTGCTGCCAGTAAACAACACCCAGCTCAACTCTCTCGTTCGTCTCCTCCTTGTGTGACCGCCACATTGGTGACCCTGATGCTGGACATGTCTGTGGAGTCAAGCAACAGCGCAGGAGGCTACCGCTGTTTATGCCGCGGCGATCAAGCTGCCAGACTTTTTAAAAAAGGATCCGGAGCCATGGTTCCAGTACGTCGAGGCGCAGTTTCAGCTGAGAGGCATCACGGCGGACGAGACATGGTATTACTATGTGGTGGCAGCTCTGGATTCAGCGACCACCCGCCGTGTCATGGGTTTCCCGACAGGTACGCTGAAGGCGCAGCTCCTCCAGCTCTTTCAGTTGTTGGACACGGAGCGTGCAGAGCGGCTGCTGTCCCTTCAAGGCTTGGGAGACAGCACGCCCACAGAACTGATGGCCGACGGCGCGCTGTGTTTTTTTAACCGGCGCTTTGGGTCCCGGGCAAAGCGCTGCACGCCGCCGTGCACATTCCCGGTGCAGGGAAACGGCTTCCTCAGTGCTCGGTGGCAGCTGTGACCGCTGAGGATACCAACAAGCTGCTGTTTATTAAAGACACTGTGTCCGGGAGGCGTTTTCTGGTGGACATGGGCGCACAACGGAGCATTCTACCAGCTTCCAGCACTGATAGAGCCAGCAGTGAACATGGGCTGGAGCTGGATACCACAAACGGGACTGCTATCCGCACGTTCGGCACCAGGTATGTGACTGTGTGTTTTGACGGTCGACAGTTCGGCTGGGACTTTGTGATGGCTGATGTAGCTGTTCCGATCCTTGGGGCTGATTTCCTGTGTGCACATGGATTATTAGTGGACATTACAAACCGCTGCTTGGTGGACGCACTCTCCTTCTCCTCCTATTCATGCACTTTGGGGAGGGGTGGATTGCTGTCTCTGACTAATCGTCTGCCCACCGAGGATGTGTACCAGCAGCTCCTGGCCGAGTTCCCGGATCTCACAGTCCCCACCTTCTCTGTTTGCCACTATGGAGCGTCTGGGAATTGTGCGGCGCTCGGACAGCCCGTGGGCCTCACCCCTGCACATGGTCTCAAAATCAGATGGCAGCTGGAGGCCGTGTGGTGATTTTTGGCGACTGAATAACATCACCAAGCATGATCGGTACCCTGTTCCACACATCCAGGATTTCTCGGTCCACCTGGCAGGGAAAGTTATCTTTGCCAAGGTGGATTTGGTGAAAGGCTACCACCAGGTCCCGGTCCACCCCCAGGACGTGGCAAAGACTGCGGTGATCTCTCCGTTTGGGCTGTTTGAGTTCCTGCGGATGCCATTTGGACTTAAAGGTGCAGCGCAGACTTTCCAGCGGCTGATGGAATCTGTGTTACGGGGGTTGCCGTTCCTGTTTGTGTACCTGGATGACATTCTGGTGGCCAGCGCCTTGGCTGAGGAGCACCTGTTACACTTGCGACAGCTCTTCGGGAGGCTTACTGAGCACGGACTGATCATTAATCCAGCCAAATACCGGTTCGGACTCTCAGAGGTCGAGTTCCTGAGTCATCATATCTCCTCGCATGGTTCCATTACCGGCTAAAGTTAAGGCGATCGCCGTTTTTCCGCGTCCTCGCACCATCAAGTCCCTGCAGGAGTTCCTTGGCATGGTGAACTTCTGCAACTGCTTTATCGTACACGCGGCTCACCTGATGCGCCCCCTGTATGAGGCACTGAGGGGTGCAATGGCTAAGCAGGACGTGGACTGGACACCCGAGAGAATCCTGGCATTTGAGAGGGCCAAGGTCGCGCTCTCCAACGCCGCCATGCTGGCGTATCCCTCCCCGACAGCACCGGTTGCGCTCACCACTGACGCCTCGGATTATGCAGTGGGTGCGGTCTGTGAGCACTGGGTGGATGGTGCCTGGCAGCCTCTGGCGTTTTTCAGCAAGCAGCTGTGAGACAGCGAGAGGAAATATAGCGCATTTGACCGGGAGCTGTTGGCTCTTGTCTTCGCCACACGCCATTTCCGGTTCCTGCTGGAGGGATGGCGGTTCACCGATTGATGTACTACTTGATTTACAACAAAAGAGGAATCGGTGTGTTCCAGCAGTATGAATAGACTACTGAATCAGAAACAAATAATTGAATATTATTTGGAAAATAAGAAGACAAGCTGTTATTGAATATACAGAAGAGTGTTTGTTGAAAAAATAATATTAGTTAAAAAGCAGAACTACGTACCTAAAGAAAAAAAATCCAGTTCGTGACACACACCTACTTCGTTCAGGGTTGGAGGTCAGAGTCCTTAGCAACCAGCATAGCAACCAGTGGGGTGATACTTCTGCAGAGAGAGTTGTAGGAATGCACATAGAAACTAAAAAAACTGCAGATCACATCCATAAACTGAGTGGAAACTAAGTGGAAACTAGAGAAGCGTTGTGTAAATTTCAACACAGAGATTTTTTCCATTCTATACTTTTCATTGTGGTTCTTCCTTTTATCTCAATCAATCAATCAATCAATTTATTTTTGTATAGCCCAGTATCACAACAACAGTTGCCTCAGAGGGCTTCAAGATGTTACATTTGTCGGTAAAAGTAAAAACAGTGAATAAGCATAATGGTAATATGTCAATATTTACAGTAACGAGACAGAACGAAGCAACCACCGCCTTCGACCCTCACATCCGGCAAGAAAAAACTCCAAAAACCCAGGGGGAAAAGAAGAAATCTTGGGGAGAACCACAGTATGGAGGGATCCCTCTCCCAGGGACGGACAGCTTTGGCAACAGCTTGCATGAGACAATAAGAAGTAAAGCCTAGGACTATCTGTTTCAAAAACTATTTCAGAGATTTTGTTACATTTGAAAATGAAACTGAAGTCAATGTTCAATGCAGAGAATTGTATTTGTGGTCAAATGTAACTATTAAATTGCTCCGCTGAAAAAAAAAGAAAAGAAAAACTCCCTCAGTCTGTGGTAGCCTCGTAAACCAGACCCGCTCACTCCTCATCCACATTTGGATTTGGAGTTAAACTTAGTCTGGATAGGAGCCCATTGAAACTTCTTGCAGGGGGTGTTGGTTACTCCTTTGACTGACTGCGCACTTCAGCCAATCAGCGCTTCAAAACAAATACGTCATCAAAATGCGTTAGCTTCTCTAAGGGTTAGCATTAGCTCATGAGCTCTAGCTTCCTTACATGCAAAGACGCGAAAACGTCTTTTCCTGTTAGAAACTCACCAAGTGCAGACTCTTGCTCTTGCTTGATTGTTGTAATTCTTTGTATTTTGGCTATAACTTTACTGATTGCAGCTGTCAGACGATGGTTAAAAACCGTCTTCTCCGATACACGCAGCGATAGCGTCACTTCCGCTTTAGCCACCGGAATTCGCCAAAAAAAAGTGAAAACAAAAAGCAGCAATGCTGATTGGCTCGGCCATTTCAAGACAGCATGAAATCCCCTTCTATGGGCTCCTACCCAGACTGACTTCATCTCCAAAATCCGAACGGATGAGGAGTGGGCGGGTCTGGTTTACGAGGCAAAGTCTGTGGTGTCTGTGACATTATTTACATGGCCACTAAGGGGCGCATGATTTCAAAGCGTACCTCCTGGTCTAATTTAAGGCATGAATTAAAGACCACTGTGGTTGTTTGAGTTGGAGGACATGTTGGCTTTCAAAGTTCACAGTCAGCTGGAATCGACTCCAGGAAGCCTCAACAGGAGGAAGCAGGCCAGAAGGTTAACGGACGGATCTTCGAGAAAACTCAAAAAAAAAAAAATAATAATAATAATAGTACTTCTATCACTAAATATAAATCAGTGGAGAACATGATGAACTAAATGTGAAGCTGCAGCAGGAATTTTATCCTCATCACTACAAAAAGAATCATTCAGTAACTGTTGTTGTTTTTTCTTCTGTGGGGAGTTTGTTTTCAAGTCACATGACTTTGTAGCTTTGTTTGATTGGTGACACAGTCTCAGGTGAGGAAGCCTCCATGTGTTGCTGTTTCATCTATTTTAGCAGGAAAACAGGTGAGCAGGTGGAAGAACCAACTCTTTTAGTGGATCAAACCGTAAAAACGGGCTCTGCAAAAGGGGTGAATAACTTCTGAATCTCTGCTGTTTGATATGAAAGTAATTCAGCAACAAGAGGTGGAACACTGAGAATATCTATCAAGTGACATTTCTGCTCCAAACAAGGTGTTATGATGATTTGATTGCTGGAAAAAACTCATCCAAGACCAAAGAGTTGACATGAAAAGAGTGTTTATTTTGTCAAAGCTGGAAGAAAATCATGATGAAAGAAGATGAATATTGATGAAGAGAGTTTGGTTTGATGATAGAAAAAAGTGAAAGAGAGTGAATGACAGAGGTGAGATGAGTGTGAGAGTCAAAGCAGTGTGAGAGTCCCAGTGAGTCCGGTCAGGACTGGGAACACTGGTCTCTCCTCAGTGTCTCTCTGAGGGGAGTCTGGGAGCCCTGGGTGGCCTCACAGGTCACAGAGCCCACCTTCCTCCACTGGTCTGCAGGGAGCCTCAGGGTGCTGCTCCAGCTGTAGAGGCCGTCCTTCTGCAGCACCCCGGGGCTCCTGCTCTCCTCCCAGCTGCTGCTGCTGCTGCTGTCCTCCACCTTCCAGCTCAGACTCCAGCCTGAGGGGAAGCCCTTGTTGGCCAGGCACATGAGCGTGGCCTTCCCCTGCTGCAGCTCCTCTCTGGAGGGGGGCAGCACCGTCAGGGTGGGGGGCCTGTCACCTAGGAGACACCAATCAGATGAGAGGACAGGGAGCAGCCAGCTGTCAATCAAACAGCACACACCTGGACAGCTTCAGTGGGACACACATCATTTTGTCCTTCAACAAGTTGCTGCCAGATGCTTTTTCTGCTCCAGCAGTCACTCACTCACACATTGTTTCACTTCCCTTGAAGAAGCCTCTCATGCACATCAGCACAGAGAGAATCATCCAACAGTTTGACCTGAAACACCTCAAACTACACTGGAAGGAAACTTTAACAACGTGCACTTCACATCAAAATACATGTTTTTCAATGTTTAGAGCAACATTTAAAAAAAGTTGATAAGATCATATATGGTTTTGACCAATTTTTTATCATCACAAGTTGTATATAAATGTGAAATAACATGAATAGAAAATGAATAACAGAAACAGAATGTAGAGACATTAAATAGCACTAAAAATAAATCCAGCTTTGATGAAGAGACTCTCAATAAAACTAGAAGAATAAAGCCTGCACACATAAAAACACAAACACATTTCAAACAGTGAACATGTAAACTAAAACTCAGTTCAAAGACAGACCAGTGCACCAAAACTGTCAATAAATACACAGGTCAGTCTAAAAACACATTCAACATGAGACTGGTAGAGTTAAAACAGTGTGTTACACAGCCATCAGTCTCTGACTGAGCACATTTGAAGAGTCACAATATATATTTTTGTGACAGATCATCTTGATGTCATTTAATCCAGTTCAAATTTCAAAATAACATGTTTTCCTGGTGATAAAATTAAAGCAGAACAGATCTGAGCTATAGCACATGAAATCAGGGAAGATTCAAATTTGATCAGTAAAATAATAAGATAAGATAAGATAAGATAAGATAAGATAAGATAAGACTTTATTGATCCCACCATGGGGAAATTTCACTGTTACAGCAGCCCAAAGAAGAAGTACCACAGTTGCAAATAAATATCAATAATAAATAGAAAAACAAGAACACAAACATAATTATAATGAAAAAACATGAACATATCATTCTCATGTCAAATAATTCAAAACAAGGTTTAATGTCAAAATTTCAAATATTTATCTGTCAGTATTAAAAGTAGAATCAACTTACTTCCAACATCCAGTCTGGTTCCTCCACCGAACGTGTACCACAGTGATACAAACTCATTGAGCCACTGTACAAAAACCTCTGACTGTAGAGAGACACCACTCTCTGACTGTGAAACAAACAAACTCTACACCACTACTTTTACTTCCTGATTCAAACTCAACAGACCAATTCTTCAACTGACTATGTGCAATTCCATATTTAGAGAGAATTTTTCAAAAAATATTTTCCATTTTGTAAAATTATTTTATTGGAATGTATTTCAATATAAATATAACAACATTAGAAACACACATCATGATTTTAATATCATATTTATCAAAATCGAAAACCAATCTCCTGAAAATTCCTGCAAAAGTTTGAGTCCAGAGTGAAAATGATTGATTAAAGTGATCCAAGTCCCTGCTGGAGTCAGTCAGAGCATTTCCATAGAGAGCCACTTTGCATCAGCAGCACCATGCTCCAGTGCTCTGGGAGAGTTTATAGTCCTGACAGTTGAAGACTGGATGACTGACAGCTGTCCTTCAGGACAACAGAAGACAGAGAAATCCTCCTCATCACAAACATGAGTGTGATCTGCGTCCTCATCTGGACTCTCCTCTGCTGCTGCTTCACAGGTAAAGTCCAGAGAATCCAACTCCTCTCCTCTATGAACATCCGTCCCTCTGAAATGAAGCCCACAAAACCATGAGGCTGCTTTCTCTTTCTGTCTGTGTCTCCTCAGAGTCCAGAGGCCAGGTCACAGTGACTCAGTCTGCAGCAGTCAGTTCTGCTGTGGGACAAACCGTCACCATCACATGTAGGACAAGTCAGAATGTCTACAGCAACTATTTAGCCTGGTACCAACAGAAAGATGGACAACCTCCTAAAAGGCTCATATACTACACCAGCACTCGAGATTCAGGGACTCCAGGTCGTTTTACAGGCAGTGGATCAAACTCTGACTTCACTCTGACCATCAGTGGAGTTCAAGCTGAAGATGCTGCAGTTTATTACTGTCAGAGTTATCATGAGATCAACAGTCAAGAGGTGTTCACACAGTGAAAAACCGTCGTACAAAAACCTCCCTCAGTCAGACTGAACAGAAACTGAACTGACTGCTGCTCACTGATACACTTCACTGAACACACAATCTGATGCCCACACAGTGTACACACCAGCATGTGTTGAAAGTGATTGTTCCTTTTTCAAAGCATTTTTGGATCAAGTTTCCCCTGCCATTAAGCTGGATGGCCCAAAATGTTCTCCCATTCAATAAATCCAAATCTGAAATCCTCCTGTTTGGTCCCTCAAATCCCACCACCCCCACAGACAAAGCCTCTGTCCTCCCTGACACAAACATCAAACTATCAGTCAGAAACCTCACTGTCATCTTTGACTTAAACTTGTTTCTCCATCTTTACAACATCAGATGTCATGTTTCCTCAAGTTCCAGTCCATCTCTAAATTGATTAATTGAGTATCCAGTTGTGATCTCGAAAAAGTTTTTCCACTTTCGTAAAACCTGCTGTGAAGATCAGGCAGATAGAACAAGAACCTTCCTTCAAGAAGCTCCTTAAAACTCACTTTTACCACATCATGAAGATGAAACATGAGAAAAGAATCTGAATGAATACAAAGTTTCACTTAGAGAGATTTAACATTGTTTTGACTGCAACAAGTTTGTCAATGCCAATAAACACACAGTAATAATCTCTAATAATAAAAATGTTGTTGTCACTGAAAAAAGTAAAAGTGCAGAAACATTTCTTTTGGGCTACGCATTGTTTGGTGTGGGTTAGGGTAAGGGTCAGAGTTTGGAGTTAGACATGATTGGGGGTCAATGGAAGGTCCCCATGAGGATAGAAAGACAAAAGTGTGTGTGTGTGTGTGTGTGTGTGTGTGTGTGTGTGTGTGTGTGTTCTTGTATTTCTATCCTTGTCGGGGCCAAATGTCCCACAAGGATAGCAAAACGTGGAACAACGTGCCTTGTGGGGACCTTTTTCCGGTCCTAACTGGGAGAAACAGTGTTTTCTTGACCATGTTGTTGTTACTGAAAAAAGTAAAAGTGCAAAAACATTTCTTTAGGGTTCGGCTTTGCTGTGGTGTGGGTTAGGGTTAGGGTAAGGGTCAGGGTTAGGGGCTAGACATGAATGTTAGTCAATGGACGGTCCCCACAAGGATAGAAATACAAGACTGTGTGTGCGTGTGTGTGTGTGTGTGTGTGTGTGTGTGTGTGTGTGTGGGTGTGTGGGTTGTGTGTGTGTGTGTGTGTGTGTGGGTGTGTGGGTTGTGTGTGTGTGTGTGTGTGTGTGTGTGGTGAAGGTGTGGCTGTGTTTTTATTTATCATATCCTGATTTTGGTTTTAAATGCTGCAAAGCACTCTGTGTAGTTTTTCATTAAGATGAAAAGTGCTTCATAAATAAAGTTTGATTGATTGATTGATTGATTGATTGATTGTTCCATGTTGTTTAAAGCTCCACATCAAGAATACCATGCAGTAAAGATTACAACCCCGACTCCACAAAACTCTGTTCAGAGAAAACTAAACTGCATTGTGTGACGTCCTCTTCATCGATGTGAAATATTTGCATTTCACAGGTCGCACATTAAAAGACTGAAGGTTCTGCTGGTGTAACCTGTATTGTTCAAATGTGTTGAGTTTTAATAAAAGTTAATTAAAGTTTTTTGTAGCAGCTCTGACACTGTTTTGTTTCATTCACATTTCACAATCTACATAATTTGCACAGCAGCTAATGTGAAAACCAAAATTTACTGTGAATATATTCAAATTTTGATACGTTGCTCGGAATGAATTTTATCCCTGATTACGTTCATCTGCCTCCCCCTGAAAAGCTACCTTAAAGTGATGGGAGAGTTTGAGTGCCTGCGTGATCCCAGGAGCTATCTTGTCGGGGGGCTTGATGCCCCTGGTAGAGTCTCCCAGAGCAAACAGGTCCTGATGACGGGCCAGACTAAGAGCAGATCAAAAACCCCAATGAGAAAAATTAAAACAAGGATCATGACGTCGCTCGGTATGGAGCAGCTGGGGCCCCACCCTGAATCCAGGCCTCCACTGGTACAAAGTGAAGATGATGTGGAAGAGCAGAAAAGCTGTTATACCGGTGAAATTCCAGCAGGGAGCGATGATGTTGGTTTCAAAAAGAGCCCGAGTCTCATTGGAACCCAATCAAAATGCTGATTTTCAGAGTGAAAATAGACATATAAAGCACCCGGTTTCAGAACATGTTTTGGTCTCGTTCACTAGTTTCCACAACCGCGTTGGCTTCACCAGACTTTCATATAAATCATCTATTGATTTTATTTTCTGAGTTAAAGTTTTGCATAAATCACCCTATCACAGTGCCTCCTCTGTCCATGTGATGTGGTCACATGACAGGCAGGACCAATCACATTTACATGTGGTTTCACATGCTGTCAGTATGGAGACGTCCTGCTCAAATCCTCAACACGGGATTTCAGAACGCAATGGGGGACGTTACATAAGTTTCATTTGTCTTTTATATACAATCAATGGTTGGGGCCTGCATGTGAACACCTGGTGGCCGGGCCTTTGCCCACGGGGCCGGACTGGGCTCAGACTGAAGGGATGACATGAGCCCGACCTCCAGCAGACTCATCACCCCCTGAGGGAACTGTTGGGGCTGAGTGCAGGGTGGATGGGATGACAGCCGACAGACTCAGAGACTGGCTGTCGGGGGGGGGGGTCAGCTCCAGAGCCCCATGTGGCTCTTTAGCGCCCTCCTTGTGGCTCTCCGGTGTTTTTTCAAAGATGTATGAAATCGGAAAAAGATGGTGGGGGAATATATATATATTTTTGTTTTAAAATGGTTTCTGTAGGAGGGCAAACATCCTGAACATTTTCCAATACTGTCAAAATGTGTCTAAAAAACATTTAACTTCAACATTTCGGTCAACGAAGATTTGCGACACACGTTACTTTTGGAGAAATTAGAGAAACCTAAAGATAGATTTAGGAAGTGGATTGCATCTCCAAACTCCACTACTGCTGCTACTTTTGTTGCCGCCCAAGAGATAATAAAGCAGAGAAAACCGAGTGACAGCTGTCCTTCCCAACACAGTGACTGAGTTCACATGCAGAATATGAGGAGTGCAGAGTGATTAAAGATGAACGTGATCATGCAAATATGACCTCTGACCTCTGAGAAGATCAGAAGCAGGCCAGAAAGGCCCTCAGGGTCCAGACAATCGGCAGCAATCCCAGAGCTCAAATCCCAGCCAGCCCCATGGAAGACATCCATGCACCGGTCCAGAAGGGGACTGAGGAAGTCCTCAGCTGGAAACCCCGACAGCCCCGGGCCCCAGAGAGCCAGGACTGGCAGGGGCCGACCCCACCGGGCACCAAGGGCAGGCAGAACAGTGGGCCCAGGGCCTAAGAACCCAAGAGCTGACCACATCCACTCAGGCAGAGGGCAAAGACCATACCAATGACAATCTGTTCCCACCTGCACCCCCCACAAAAGATCACCAATTTTTATGAGAAGATGTCTTTAAAAAAAATAACAGGGTAATTCTGATCCACAACACAATGAAAATCTGTTCCTGACAAACGTCATAAGGAATAAAATTTGTTATACTGAGCAACTAATTCAAAGATGCTGTTTCGTCGTCTCTGAATGTAGTTTTGTGGAGACAGGGTTGAAAGACTGAAATATATCCTCCAGGTGAGAGTCCAGTCTGACAGGAAGTCCTCCTCCTCTTTTATTGAGGAAGTCAAACTCCCTCCTGCAGCCTGCAGCTGAAGAAGCTTCCACTTCCTCCAGTTTGGTCTAAGATTGAATGAAACTGCTTTGAAACGTTTCACTTCCGTCTCTGAACACTGTAACCAAGACAACAGATAGACATCACTGGTGAACCATGGAACAGACAGGTTTCACTGCAAGAGGGAAAAGGAGAAAACTTTATACTTCAGACTTCAAACTTGAAATAATGAAGAGAAGGGTCCTCGTTCATTTATCACACTTTCTCCAAAAGTCCAGTGAAATAATGATTGTCCAAAGTAGAATGGTTCTAGTTTCAAGTAAAACATCTGAGAAGCAACACATTGTCTTCTTTAATGCAAGTCAACATGATGAAAGTAGAGGTTTCATTTAAGATAACCTTGTAGTGTGACAGTCATTGATTAAAGTGATCCAAGTCCCTGTTGGAGTCAGTCAGAGCATTTCCATAGAGAGCCACTTTGCATCAGCAGCACCATGCTCCAGTGCTCTGGGAGAGTTTATAGTCCTGACAGTTGAAGACTGGATGACTGACAGCTGTCCTTCAGGACAACAGAAGACAGAGAAATCCTCCTCATCACAGACATGAGTGTGATCTGCGTCCTCATCTGGACTCTCCTCTGCTGCTGCTTCACAGGTAAAGTCCAGAGAATCCAACTCCTCTCCTCTATGAACATCCGTCCCTCTGAAATGAAGCCCACAAAACCATGAGGCTGCTTTCTCTTTCTGTCTGTCTCCTCAGAGTCCAGAGGCCAGGTCACAGTGACTCAGTCTGCAGCAGTCAGCTCTGCTGTGGGACAAACCGTCACCATCACATGTAGGACCAGTCAGAATGTCTACAGCAACTATTTAGCCTGGTACCAACAGAAAGATGGACAACCTCCTAAAAGGCTCATTTACAGCACCAGCACTCGAGATTCAGGGACTCCAGGTCGTTTTACAGGCAGTGGATCAAACTCTGACTTCACTCTGACCATCAGTGGAGTTCAAGCTGAAGATGCTGCAGTTTATTACTGTCAGAGTTTTCATGTTATCAACAGTCAATATGTGTTCACACAGTGAAAAACCGTCGTACAAAAACCTCCCTCAGTCAGACTGAACAGAAACTGAACTGACTGCTGCTCACTGATGCACTTCACTGAACACACACACACACACACACACACACACACACACACACACACATACAGACACACACACAGTTATCTAGATCAATCAGATCACAATTTACATCAAAAAAATCTTGAAGGTTTTTTCATCAGACAGTGATGGAGAAAGAGATTGATTCGTCTTTTTTAAGATTTAAACTGAAGTGGGATTAGCTGATTTGATCTGTTTTCCAATGAAATTTTATAAATCACTATGTGCAACTGAATTTTTTTTTCAAACCGCTGAAAGTATTTTATGTTCTTTCTAATGCAATTCTCATCATATTTATTTTCATGTGAGAACTGAGAAAACACCACAGCAGAGTCATCTGATTCAGTGTAACAGCTTCCATCACCCCTCACACCACTGCCATCCTGGTTCACAGCCTCGTCACCTCCCACATCGACTACTGCAGCTCACTCCTCTTTGGTGTCCCCCACAAATCCCTCCATAAGCTCCAATTGGTCCAGAACTCAGCAGCTGCCATCATCACCAAAACCCCTTCCTCTCACCACATGGCCCCCATCCTCCAGCAGCTCCATTGGCTCCCTGTCAAATTCCAGATCATTTTCAAGATAATTTAGTTTACATTTAAAACCATCCACAACCTCGCCCTCCACCTATCTATCTGATCTCATACACGCTGCCGCCCCCTCATGTTCCCTCTGGTCTTCCTCCTCTCTGACCCCCAACTCTGGAATTCTCTACACCAGACATCCGCAGCATTGATTCTCTTCCTCATTTCAAATCCAGACTCAAAACTCATCTGTTTCAATTTGCCCATCATCCATAATTTCACTCTCTCTTTTTAATTCTCTGGGTTATGTTGTCTGTTGTGGTATTTAATTTATTGTAAAGTGTCCTTGAGTGTTTTGAAAGGCGCTGTGAAAAAAAATGCATTATTATTATTACTATTATAATTATCATCATTATTATTTTTGTTATTGTTATTATTGTTGTTATCAGGACAGAGAGCAGCATTCAGACATGAGGACGAGCAGAGGAGCCTGGAACAAGAGACAGAGTCAGATTACCACCAAAACACACGAGACAAGACAAGAACCATGACATGCAGGTGTCAGGACCTTTAATAACTTCACCAGAAGAAAAGCAGGGTCATTGTTTTCAGCGATAAAGAGGAAAGGTCAAAGGTCAATGCTCATCTTGACTCCATGTCAGTGAAGACATTAAATCAAGGCAGAAATCTGAGCTTCACCATTGATTCAGAAATGAAATTCAGGAAGAACATTAAGACAATAAAAATCATCTCTTTATCATCTGAAAAAAATATCAGAAGAATTAAAGGATTTCTGACCAAACAAGATTCAGAAAAGCTTGTTCATGCTTTTATTTTCAGTAGACTGGATTATTGTAATGCTGTGTTTACAGGTCTCAGTTAAAACTCTGTCAGGCAGCTACAGCTCATCCAGAATGCTGCAACCAGAGTCCTCACAACACAAAGAGGGTGGAGCACATCACACCTGAGCTCCAGGCTCTGCACTGACTTCCTGAGAGTTCAAGGATTGACATCAAAATCTGACTTCTTGAGAAAATAAAGCTTGAAATGATCTGGAGCCTAAATCCATCTCAGATTTCCTGGTAGAACATGAACCATCCAGACCTCTGAGGTCCTCAGGAAGAGGTTTACTGAGTCTTCTCAGAGTCCGAAGAAAGAAGGTGAAGCAGCTTTCAGTTCCTCTGCTCCTCACCTGCAGAACAAACTTCCTGAACGCCTGAGGACTGCTGACACACTCGCCTCTTTTAAATCAGGATTTAAAACATTGTTATTTCCACAGGCTTTCTAATAAACAGCAGACTTCACTTATTTTTGAAGAATGCTCTAGGAAATTAATCGAGGATTAATTTAGTCTCATTTCAAAATTCTGAACTATTTATTTTAATGTTTAGCTGCTTTTGCAGCTGAACAACTATTTTGAATTTCTCCTGTTGGTCGTCTTTTTCATCAAAATATTCACATCTATAGACAGTTTGAGGGCCATTTCACTGACTGACTGTGTGTTCACTCCTGGACATCAGCCGCTCGTCTTCACGTCTATTGATGTAGAGAAGGGAATGTTTCCCTGGTGGCCGACCTCTGGCGTCCTGGAGGTTCACCAATGGACCAAATCAGCAAATCCCATCCTCGTCTCCAAAAACTGTTGTGGAACTTTTATGATCTAAAGCTGACAGTTTTTGGGAAAATGAATCTTCAACGAATGTGTTTTTGGAGTTTATTCGGAGTTCAGGAGTCATACAGACAGCCGGCTTGCCTGCATGACCAAATCAGTCTGAGACACAAAAAGAACTCAAGAAACACTTTAATATTTCATTTTACCAAAACAAGTCTGAACGTTGAGGATGATTTGCTGCTCACAAGAAAGTTCATGAAAACTCAGTTTATGCTCGTTTCACACTCAAAGTTCACTGACTGACTGTGTTTTGAGTCTGTTTGATATGAAAGTAATTCAGCAACAAGAGCTGGAATACTGAGAATATCTATCAAGTGACATTTCTGCTCCAAACAAGGTGTTATGATGATTTGATTGCTGGAAAAAAGTCATCCAAGACCAAAGAGTTGACATGAAAAGAGTGTTTATTTTGTCAAAGCTGGAAGAAAATCATGATGAAAGAAGATGAATATTGATGAAGAGAGTTTGGTTTGATGATAGAAGAAAGTGAAAGAGAGTGAATGACAGAGGTGAGATGAGTGTGAGAGTCAAAGCAGTGTGAGAGTCCCAGTGAGTCCGGTCAGGACTGGGAACACTGGTCTCTCCTCAGTGTCTCTCTGAGGGGAGTCTGGGAGCCCTGGGTGGCCTCACAGGTCACAGAGCCCACCTTCCTCCACTGGTCTGCAGGGAGCCTCAGGGTGCTGCTCCAGCTGTAGAGGCCGTCCTTCTGCAGCACCCCGGGGCTCCTGCTCTCCTCCCAGCTGCTGCTGCTGCTGCTGTCCTCCACCTTCCAGCTCAGACTCCAGCCTGAGGGGAAGCCCTTGTTGGCCAGGCACATGAGCGTGGCCTTCCCCTGCTGCAGCTCCTCTCTGGAGGGGGGCAGCACCGTCAGGGTGGGGGGCCTGTCACCTAGGAGACACCAATCAGATCAACCTTTACTGGCAAAGATTTGCATCAACGTGATCAGAAAGTTACACTTTATAACTTATGAGAGGAAACTTTCACGAAATGAGCTTCACATTACGATTAATTCTTCAATTTAATTGAGAGCAAAATATGAAACAGGAGTCGATAAAGATGTTAGTAAATTAACCTGAATATTAAATGAGTAACAGGAAGAGAATGTAGAAACATTATATAGCACTAAAAATAAATCCAGCTTTGATGAAGAGACTCTAAATAAAACCAGAAGAATAAAGCCTGCACACATTACAACACAAACACATTTCAAACAGTGGACATGTAAACTAAAACTCAGTCCAAAGACAGACCAGTGCACCAAAACTGTCAATAAATACACAGGTCAGTCTAAAAACACATTCAACATGAGACTGGTAGAGTTGAAACAGTGTGTTACACAGCCATCAGTCTCTGACTGAATAAATTTATATTGTAACATCTTTTCTTATTTGTAATTTAATCGTGAAGCAATTTCAATCTGGTGTAAATTTCTAAATTAAACATTTTTCCTGGTGATAAAATCAAAGTGGAACAGATCTGAGCTCCACTACATGAAATCAATTGACATTAAAACTTGATCATCATCAGTGAAATAAAGAAAAACACATCTTTCGCATCTCAAGTCATTTAAAAAAAGGTTTAATGTGTGAATTTGAGACATTCAGCTGTCAGTATTAAAAGTAGAATCAACTTACTTCCAACATCCAGTCTGGTTCCTCCACCGAACGTGTACCACAGTGATACAAACTCATTGAGCCGCTGTACAAAAACCTCTGACTGTAGAGAGACACCACTCTGACTGTGAAACAAACAAACTCTACAAAACTACTTTTACTTTGTCATTCAAACTCAACAGACCAGTTCTTCAACTGAATATGTGCAATTTTATATGTATATTTAGAGAGAATTTTTCAAAAATTATTTTCCATTTTGTAAAATTATTTTATTGGAATGTATTTCAATATAAATTTAACAACATTAGAAACACACATCATGATTTTAATATCATATTTATCAAAATCGAAAACCAATCTACTAAAAATTCCTGCAAAAGTTTGACTCCAGAGTGAAAATGATTGATTAAAGTGATCCAAGTCCCTGTTGGAGTCAGTCAGAGCATTTCCATAGAGAGCCACTTTGCATCAGCAGCACCATGCTCCAGTGCTCTGGGAGAGTTTATAGTCCTGACAGTTGAAGACTGGATGACTGACAGCTGTCCTTCAGGACAACAGAAGACAGAGAAATCCTCCTCATCACAAACATGAGTGTGATCTGCGTCCTCATCTGGACTCTCCTCTGCTGCTGCTTCACAGGTAAAGTCCAGAGAATCCAACTCCTCTCCTCTATGAACATCCGTCCCTCTGAAATGAAGCCCACAAAACCATGAGGCTGCTTTCTCTTTCTGTCTGTGTCTCCTCAGAGTCCAGAGGCCAGGTCACAGTGACTCAGTCTGCAGCAGTCAGCTCTGCTGTGGGACAAACCGTCACCATCACATGTCGGACCAGTCAGACTACCAGCTATTTAGCCTGGTACCAACAGAAAGATGGACAACCTCCTAAACTGCTTATTTACAGCATCAGCACTCGAGATTCAGGGACTCCAGGTCGTTTTACAGGCAGTGGATCAAACTCTGACTTCACTCTGACCATCAGTGGAGTTCAAGCTGAAGATGCTGCAGTTTATTACTGTCAGAGTGAGCACTATATCAACAGTCAGTATGTGTTCACACAGTGAAAAACCGTCGTACAAAAACCTCCCTCAGTCAGACTGAACAGAAACTGAACTGACTGCTGCTCACTGATACACTTCACTGAACACACAATCCGGCTCTCACACAGTGTACACACCAGCATGTGTTGCAAGTGATTGTTCCTTTTTCAAAGCATTTTTGGATAAAGTTTCCCCTATCATTAAGCTGGATGGCCCAAAATGTTCTCCCATTCAATAAATCCAAATTTGAAATCCTCCTGTTTGGTCCCTCAAATCCCACCACCCCCATAGACGAATCCTCTGTCCTCCCTGACACAAACATCAAACTATCAGTCAGAAATCTCACTTTCATCTTTGACTTAAACTTCTTTCTCCATCTTTACAACATCAGATGTCATGTTTCCTCCAGCTCCAGTCCATCTCTAAATTGATTAATTGAGTATCCAGTTGTGATCTAGAAAAAGTTTTTCCACTTTAGAAAAACATGCTGTGGAGACCAGGCTGATAGAACATGAACCTTTCTTCCAAAAACTCCTTAAAACTCAAGTTTTTCGACATCATGAAGATGAAACATGAGAAAAGAATCTGAATCAATACAAAGTTTCACTGAGAGAAATTTAACATTGCTTTGACTGCAACAAGTTTGACAATGCCAACAAACACACAGTAAAAATCTCATTCACAAAGTGATTTCAATCAAAGGACTACCAATAAAAGAAGACTTTATAACTTCTGTTCAAACACTGAGATGTGGATTCCAAAGACAACAAAGTTAATATCAATACTATTGGTGGTGTTTTCTATGATCCTCAGTGCAAATGTGAGCCATGAAAGTGGGAGTGAGTGTGTGTGTGTGTGTGTGTGTGTGTGTGTGTGTACGCATTTTTGTGTGGTGAAGGTGTGGCTGTGTTAAAGGAATACTCCACCCAAAAAACGATTTGGCCTCATTTTCTACTCACCCTCATGCTGAGAAACACTCTGGAGCACTTTTTTGATGTTTCAAATGCAGTTGGAGATGTTTGGGGACTTTCGTAGTCAACAAACAGGGACCGACAGAGCCCGACAGAAAAAACGGTCCATAAAGTCCACAAAACGTTCCCATTTTCCTTCATACTGCTCGTCCGCTGTAATCCAAGTGTTCTGAGTGCCTAACGTCCATAATTAATTCTTAACAAGGTCATTTAGTAAATTTTAAGAGCCCAAACAGTGCGCTCTCGTACAGCTCAGGTGCATGTCTGCGCGCGCACCCTGAACTATGGAAGCCGCGGCAGACCAAGGAACACGCTTGTACCCTTTCAGCGACTACTTTTCTAAATTGCAAGCGTAGAAGAAGACGTTCCGCTGTTTATATTCTGCTGTGAGTGACCGAGCTGTGGACAATCACAAAAGTGATTGGCAACTGTTTTAAAGCTTTGAATTCGGTGTCCTGCTGAAAGGGCACAAGCGTGTTGCTTGGTCTGCCAGGCTTCAGGGTGCGCGCGCAGACATGCACCTGAGCTGTACGAGAGCGCACTGTTTGGGCTCTTAAAATTTACTAAATGACCTCGTTAAGAATTAATTATGGACGTTACGCGCTCAGGACACTTGGATTACAGCGGACGAGCAGTATGAAGGAAAATGGGAATGTTTTGTGGACTTTATGGACCGTTTTTTCTGTCGGGCTCTGTCGGTCCCTGTTTGTTGACAACGAAAGTCCCCAAACATCTCTAACTGCATTTGAAATGTCAAAAAAGTGCTCCAGAGTGTTTCTCAGCATGAGGGTGAGTAGAAAATGAGGCCAAATTGTTTTTTGGGTGGAGTATTCCTTTAATATTTATCATATCCTGATTTTGGTTTTAAATGCTGCAAACAAAACTTTGTGTAATTTTTCTTTAAGATAAAAAATGCTTCATAAATAAAGTTTGATTGATTGTTCCATGTAGGGATGTCCCAATCCGATATTGATATCGGATATCGGTCCGATATCAGCCAAAAAACGAGTATCGGATTTTATCGGATTGCGTCTAAAATCTCTGATATAAGCGCCCCGTTTAAGCAGTCCATTTTCCGCCCCAGCACTTCTATCCATGGGTGACTCTGGTTCACATTCTCAACACCAGTAGGTGGCGGTAATGCACCTTAACGTTGGTGCCGCCTGCCACAAATGCCAAAGAAGAAGAGCACCCGGAAGCAGCCAATAGAACGTCTCTGATCCAGCATGCAGAGCCCATGTGATCACAACACCACCGCCTGCACTACTGTAGGAGAAGGATGTCGGCCGTGTGGCAGTATTTTACAGTTAACTTGGACAAAGACACTACAACTGAGTGCAACACTTGTAATGCACAAGTTTCCCGTGGAGGCAGAGAACCCGGAAAGTTTAATACTACAAACCTCATCGCACATTTGAAGCAGCATTACAAAAAAAAGCATGAGGATTTTCGCAAGACCACAGAGGCGAAGAAACAACAAATGTCTGGCTCCATGAAACAACCAATGCTGGCCGAAACATTTGCAAAGCATGACAAACTCCCACGGGACGGCAAAAAGGCACTGGCAGTAAAAGAAAAAATAGCCCCGTTTATTGTGCTTGATGACCAGCCCCTGTCGGTGGTGAGTAATGTCAGGTTTAAACGCTTAATTGAGCACCTCGAGCCTCGCTACATTATTCATAGCCGCCACTACCTTGTTGACGAAACTATACCCCAGATACATTAAGAACTTCAGAAGTTTATTGCCTCACATGTGGAGAAAGCAAATGCTATTAGCTTCACCACCGACATCTGGAGCTCAGACCATCGACCGCTGTCCTTATTGAGCCTGACTGCGCACTGGATAGATGCTGACTTTACACTGCAGAGAGCAGTGTTCCATGCACACGAGTTCAGAGGTTCTCACACAACTGATGCCATCAAGAACGCCCTGGAGGAGATGCTGCGTGACTGGGAGATTGACAAAAATAAGGTCCATGTCGTTTTAAGAGACAATGCTGCTAATATGAGAAAGGCTATGGATCAGCTAGGTGTGCCAAGCTTGGGATGTTTTGCGCACAGACTTCAGCTTGTCGTCCGTGAAGGGGTCTTGCGAGCTGTAAGTGATGCACTGGCCAACGGGAGAAAAATAGTGGACCACTTCAAGCATTCCCCCAAGGCTTATTCAAGCCTTGAAGACCTGCAAATAGAGCTGAACGTCACACAAAAACGTCTCCAGCAGGATGTCCAGACACAATGGAGCAGTACCAAGTACATGATTGACAACCTCATTCACCAAAAACGGCCACTGCATGCCTACTCATCTAAAGAAAACAACAGCCTGCCAGCCATTCTAACATCAAACCAGTGGGGGCTGTTAGAGAAGACCTCAAAGGTTCTGACCCCCTTTGAAGAGCTAACAACGCTGGTCAGTGCCGCCTCTGCTACCACAGCTGATGTCATCCCCTCTGTCCATGCATTGGTACAGTTTCTCAGTAAGGAGAATGAAGATGATCAGGGGATCCAAACTATGAAAGCCACCCTTCTGGATGCAGTCCACAGATGTTTCAGGCATGTGCAATCTGAGCCCCTCTACAGCGTGGCAACACTGCTGGATCCACGATATAAAGACAAGTAAGGGAATTTATTTTAAGTTTTTACATTTATTTAGCCTAATCTGATGTATATGAGAAAAACTTCACTGTTTACAGTGAGTTGGTTGTAGCTTATGTGACTGTGTGTTATGGTTGCATAAGATAAGATTACAGGTTACAGAATCACTGTTTATGTTGTCATGACTATGTGTGACTGTTTCTTTCTGTGAGCACGAATGTGTGGGGACTGGGTTTGAAAAGCTCTAAAATATACATTATTTTATATATTTTATATTTATTCCAGGTACTTCACAAACAGAAAACCTGGGACATGCAAAAGCAGCATTAAAGGCAGCAGTGTGTACAGTAGAAGAAGAGCTGAAGACCACGTCTCCATCTGGTGAAACTGTGTCCGAGCCACTGAACAAGACTCCACGGAAGGGGGGTGCAAGCAGCAGCCTTGGCAGCATCTTCGATGAGATACTGGAGGAGAGCAGCACAGCAGCAGGTCCTTCTGAGCAGATCACCCCAGGGGCAATCTGTGAAATGGAGACCTACTTCTGTGAGGCTCCTATTGAACGTAAGAAAAGTCCTTTACATTACTGGAAAGTCAACCAAGCTCGATTCCCCACCATGGCAGCAATAGCAGCTAAGTTCCTCTGTGCTCCCTGCACGAGTGTGGAGAGCGAGAGGCTCTTTAGCACAGCGTCAATCATCATTGAGGAGCACAGGAGCAGGCTGACAGCAGAGCATGCCGAAATGCTTATTTTCTTGAAAAAAAATCTCCACATCACGCTCGGACTGCAGAAAGTGGAGGTGGAGGAGTAGTAAGGATTGTCAGCAGTTTAGTTAAATGATTTTTGATTTCTTTTCTGCTCTCGTTGTTAGAGTGATATGTTTTTTTTGTTCATACTCAATTTTTTTCAGTGAAACTGGAGCTGTGAACTACTTAGTTTGAGCAGTTGGACAGTGGGCAATATTGTGGTGTTTTTTTTGTTTGTTTTTTTTTTTTTGTTTTCATCCTCGCCTTCAGTTGTTCCCACCATATACGGACAGCAAAAAAATAACTGAAGTGGACTTGAATTGTTTGCACTTTAAAGGTATAATTTATTTTCACTGGATTTATTTATGTTATTTTTCAGCGTCTTCTTATTTATTAATTTTTTCATTTTATTCATCATATTGAAGGTTATGTTGAAGGTTCACATTTTTTAACCAATTGGTTAATAATAAATGGGTCAGTTTTACTCATACCTACTGTTGCTGACTGTTGTTCTCTCTGTAACATCACTTGATCAAGCTTTTTCCAACATTCCACAACACAAAATAAGTAATGAATGTATGTGCGATTCGCACTGATATCGTATCGGACCAATATCGGTAACGGCCAAAATTCAAGGTTGCAATATCGGTTTCGTATTGGAAGTGAAAAAGTTGTATCGGGACATCCCTCATTCCTTGTCGTTAAAATCTCCACATCTCCACATCAAGAATAACATGCAGTAAAGATTGTAACCCTGTCTCCACAAAACTACGTTCAGAGAAAACTAAACTGCATTGTGTGACGTCCTCTTCATCGATGTGAAATATTTGTATTTCACAGGTTGCACATTCAGACTGAGGGTTCTGTTGGTGTAACCTGTATTGTTCAAATGTGCTCATAAAAGTTAATCAAAGTGTTTTGTAGCAGCTCTGACACTGTTTTGTTTCATTCACATTTCACAATCTACATAATTTGCACAGCAGCTAATGTGAAAACCAAAATTTACTGTGAATATATTTTACGTTGATACGTTGCTCGGAGGGGGGCTACTCCAGGTGGCTCCACACTGGAGCAATGAATCACATTTCAACTCGGAGCAACACCCAAAAAAAACCTGACAGCGCAACGCATCCATCTGGAAATATTCAATGATAACTTCGATTTAAACAGCGTTCGCAGTGTTTATAGAACGAAGTCGAACAATATACTCATATAAGCGGGTGGCAACTAACAACTTTGGTGCATAGCACATCCAAATCACCGTATTCACTTCAGAGATCTGTAAAACCACAACAGCATGTATCTGGCGACACCGGGCTGTGGTGGAGGAGTGGCGTGAGCGGACCATGAGGAAATATTGGTGAAACTAATGAGTTTTTGGACGATTAAAGCCGTTTTGGGAGCTGGCGCCACACGTGCCCCATTGGCTAACAGTATACAGATGTCTGCAGCTCCACTTTGGATCTAAATTTCTCCCGAAGCACTGTTCAGATCAGAAAATCATTCGGGGTGAGAATATTGTTCTACTTCATTCGAAAACAATGTGAAAACTGTTTAAACTGAACTTATCCTTTAAAACTTGTTGACAGCGCTGCCAGGTCCCCAACAAGCTTGTAAAACAATTCTAAAACCACTATATTCATTTTATAAAAGCGCCATAAAAATTCATGATAAGAAAAAAAGCGTTCACACCACCACTGCTCAGTGCTTCAGAAATATAACATGTTGAGTCTTGAGAATATAATCATGCATGCTAATCTCTGCCTGCTTTTTAAGATCATACATAATGACGCATCTCCACCACTGAAACAATTTATTTCTCTGTGCTCTGAGGCATCAACACGGACCACTAGATCAGTGTCGAGGGAAGAATGTTGTATCCCACGACAAAAAACTACATTTGCTAAATCATCTTTCTCTTATGTAGCCACAGATCAGTGGAATAACCTCCCAACAGAAATAACAGCCTGCACAAACCTTAAGTCCTTCTCCTGTTTGGTAAAGAAATGGATCCTATCAACTCAAGTTTGCACACATGGTTAGGCAAGGGTGGGATGGGGAGGGGGGTATTTTATTGAATATTGTATGGGTGTGTGAGGGGTTGTGCTGTTCTCACTAAAGCGCGTTTACTTCAGCTCAACAGAGAGCTAAACTCCACTCCAAAAATGACAGAGTCGTGTAGTAAAGTTGAACATTTACTGAAGGCTCTTCATTTCAACATGGACATGGAGTAAAAACTGAAATACACAAAATAAAACAATGTTACATGCCATCAGTCTCGAGTATTACAGGCCAGAATTGGAAACACAAACACTTTTTATATGATGCAGAAACAATCACTTTTAACACATTTTATCATCTGTTTTATCTTTCTGTAACTTATTAACATGAAATATTACTCACGGCATTGCTTGAACGGAGTTGAGAGATGTTTTGAAAGAAGAGAGAGCTGAAAACATGGAGATTTTTACATCTTCTCTGTGAGTGTCTGAACACTTCCTGTTTCTCTGAGAAAACGGCCCTTCAAAATAAGAACACTTCCGGAAAACCCGCATTTTCAAAATAAAAGTCGGATAAAGAAACATCTCTGAATAACAAGTAACAACACGGGTACTTTATACTCTCAGGGCGCGTGTGTGTGCGCACGCGTGCGCCTGTGTTTGCAGACAACTCTGCTCTGTCTACTCTTAAAGCTATCCATTTTAATTGTACTGGCCTCACTGTCACTATCTTTTTGCTGTTAGAAACTGATGTCTCATTGTTCATTTCATTTGTTTTTACTGTTTATTATTTTAATACATCAACCTGCCGAAGGGACTGCAGGCGGAAATTAGCAGTATGCGCACACACGGGAAGTGTAAAGGATTCTGAATTGATAAGGGGCAGATATTATAAGCTTTTGCTTCTTTCTGTACCTTTTTATTCATCAGATCTGTGCTGAAGTATGTGGATGCAAGTTTGTTGCATTCACCTTTTTTTTTATTTCAATGAATGAAATTAATGAATCAAAACAAAAGTATGCTACAACCTGGTACAGGCATCTTCCCCTTTTTCTGAAGGATAATGTTTACATGTACACTGTCCCTTTTCAAAAATAAAAATAAACTTAAACTGAACTGAAACAACTTTTTGTTATTGTTTTGTGTTTTCCAACATTTTTGGGAAGTTAACCGACCTGTCGATGAGAGGAACCAATGAGACGATAGGGAGGTTTTTTTTTTTTCTTCTTCTTTTCCCAAGCCATAACAACCTCAGTCCAGGACTGTCAGGACGTGAACTCCAAACTCTCCGCCTGACTCGGTTCGCCCCAGAGCTCAGACACTTCTGATCTGTTTCTGAGCGCCTCCCCGGGCTGCGCTCTGATCTGGCGGTCTGCCTCCGTTTTCCACGGAGCTCAAACAAGCTCCAGTATGTTTCCACCGGACGTGACGCGAATTTTCGTGCAATGAGATTACATACAAAGACAATGTAATGACGCAATTGTCGCTCATCTTGAGTGGCGGGGGGCGGCCGGCGGCGAGCGTTTCCAGCGAAAGAGTTGCGCGCCCGTCGACTTGCGGGACGTTCATACCGGCAGCGAGTAGCGCGGCGAGGGCGGCCGTTTTACATAGAGAATATATGGTTTTCGAGCGGCCAGGAAGCGGCGAGCAGTCACATGGTGACAATTCAGCAAACTCAGCTGAGGCCGCTCCACTCTCGCCGCTGAGAGAAGACACTGAAGTGATCAGCGCACGGCTAGAAACCAATCAGATGCTTTGTCCAAAGTGTGAAACACTTCAGGCCCGCCCAGCTCACTCTGATTGGCTAAAACTCCTGAACATTGAGCACCACTGGTAGTTAGAACGGTCACTTAATGACTGCTTACAGAGAAGAAAAAAAAAACCCAAAATATCTCCACGCCGGATTTCCGGCACTGTGCCGGAGGTCTTCAAGCCCTGCATTCATCTGCCTCCCCCTGTAAAGCTACCTTCAAGCGACGGGGGAGATTGAGTGCCCGTGTACTGTTCTCTCGATGTGTTGGACTGTCCAAGGTGTGAACATAGATAAAAAGCCAGCCAAACTCTTTTTCTGAGCCAGGATAGTGAGCGTACTTGCTCCTTTAATTCACTTTTCACACAGGGTTGTGATGGCAGCATGAATCAGAGTGAAACTAAACACAGGAAACAAAGACATTCTTTCTAGATTTTCCTCCTAAATAACAAGTAAGCAATTAAAAGTAAGGATAAATCACAGATAAGTATAAACAAATGAGTATAAACAGGTAAGTATGCAGAGAAACTTTAAATTCCCACAGGCTTGGATAAACTACTGCAAAGGTTTGCAAAATGTAAAACAAAGTCATATTTTTAACATCTATGAGGCATGTAAACATCTTTCAGTACTTACAGCCATTGCTTTCTGAAGGATTAATCAGTGGATGGCTTTAGATTCCATTGGAGAAGACAAAAACTTAGCCATGCTCTTCTCTGCAGCTCACACTTCCTACTTCCTGCTTCCTGAGCTCTGTACATGTCAAAATAAAAGTTGCCCTGCACTTCCTTTCTTCCCATATTACAAAATAAAGCCTCACAATTCGTTTTAAATGATAAGTTAACAGAAAAAACTTTCACAGCAAACATGAACACACAAAAATAAACTTAGGGCAGAACAGCCTGCATGATCCCAGGAGCTATCTTGTCGGGGGCTTGATGCCCCTGGTAGAGTCTCCCAGAGCAAACAGGTCCTGATGACGGGCCAGACTAAGAGCAGATCAAAAACCCCAATGACAAAAATTAAAACAAGGACCATGACGTCGCCCGGTATGGAGCAGCTGGGCCCCACCCTGGAGCCAGGTCCGGGATTGGGACCCCCACTGGTACAAAGTGAAGATGATGTGGAAGTGCAGAAAAGCTGTTATATCGGCGAAATTCCAGCAGGGAGCGATGATGTTGGTTTCAAAAAGAGCTCGAGTCTCATTGGAACCCATTGACAAATGACAATTTTCAGAGTGCAAATAGACATAAAGCACCCAGTTTCAGAACATGTTCTGCTCTCGTTCACTAGTTTCCACAACCGTGTTGGCTTCACCAGACTTTCATATAAATCATCTGTTGATTTTATTTTCTGAGTTGAAGTTTTGCATAAATAACCCTATCACAGTGCCTCCTCTGTCCATGTGATGCCGTCACATGACAGACTGAACCAATCACATTTACATCTGGTTTCACATGCTGTCAGTATGGAGACGTCCTGCTCAAATCCTCAACACGGGATTTCAGAACACCATGGGGGACGTCACATAAGTTTCATTTGTCTTTTATATAAAATCAACGGTTGTGAACACCTGGTGGCCGGGCCTTTGCCCACGGGGCCGGACTGGGCTCAGACTGAAGGGATGACGTGAGCCCGACCTCCGGCAGACTCATCACCCCCTGAGGGAACTGCTGGGGCTGGGTGCAGGGTGGATGGGATGACAGCCGACAGACACAGAGACTAGCTCTCGGGCGAGGGTTAGCAATCCGCGGCTCCAGAGCCCCATGTGGCTCTTTAGCGCCCTCCTTGTGGCTCTCCGGTGTTTTTTCAAAGATGTATGAAATCGGAAAAAGATGGTGGGGGAATATATATATTTTTTTGTTTTAAAATGGTTTCTGTAGGAGGGCAAACATCCTGAACATTTTCCAATACTGTCAAAACGTGTCTAAAAAACATTAAACTTCAACATTTCTGTCAACGAAGATTTGCGACACACGTTACTTTTGGAGAAATTAGAGAAACATAAAGATAGATTTAGGAAGTGGATTGCATCTCCAAACTCCACTACTGCTGCTACTTTTGTTGCCGCCCAAGAGATAATAAAGCGGAGAAAACCGAGTGACAGCTGTCATTCCCAACACAGTGACTGAGTCCACATGCAGAATATGAGGAGTTCAGAGTGATTAAAGATGAACGTGATCATGCAAATATGACCTCTGACCTCTGAGAACATGAGAAGCAGGCCAGAAAGGCCCTCAGGGTACAGACAATCGGCAGCAATCCCAGAGCTCAGATCCCAGCCAGCCCCATGGAAGACATCCATGCACCGGTCCAGAAGGGGACTGAGGAAGTCCTCAGCTGGAAACCCCGACAGCCATGGGCCCCAGGGAGCCAGGACTGGCAGGAGCCGACCCCACCGGGCACCAAGGGCAGGCAGAACAGCGGGCCCAGGGCCTAAGAACCCAAGAGCTGACCACATCCACTCAGGCAGAGGGCCAAGACCATACCAATGACAATCTGTTCCCACCTGCACCCCCCACAAAAGATCACCAATTTTTATGAGAAGATGTCTTTAAAAAAATAACAGGGTAATTCTGATCCACAACACAATGAAAATCTGTTCCTGACAAACGTCATAAGGAATAAAATTTGTTATACTGAGCAACTAATTCAAAGATGCTGTTTCGTCGTCTCTGAAGGTAGTTTTGTGGAGACAGGATTGAAAGACTGAAATATATCCTCCAGGTGAGAGTCCAGTCTGACAGGAAGTCCTCCTCCTCTTTAATTGAGGAAGTCCAACTCCCTCCTGCAGCCTGCAGCTGAAGAAGCTTCCACTTCCTCCAGTTTGTTCTAAGATTGAATGAAACTGCTTTGAAACGTTTCACTTCCGTCTCTGAACACTGTAACCAAGACAACAGATAGACATCACTGGTGAACCATGGAACAGACAGGTTTCACTGCAAGAGGGAAAAGGAGAAAACTTTATACTTCAGACTTCAAACTTGAAATAATGAAGAGAAGGGTCCTCGTTCATTTATCACACTTTCTCCAAAAGTCCAGTGAAATAATGATTGTCCAAAGTAGAATGGTTCTAGTTTCAAGTAAAACATCTGAGAAGCAACACATTGTCTTCTTTAATGCAAGTCAACATGATGAAAGTAGAGGTTTCATTTAAGATAACCATGTAGTGTGACACTCATTGCTTAAAGTGATCCAAGTCCCTGTTGGAGTCAGTCAGAGCATTTCCATAGAGAGCCACTTTGCATCAGCAGCACCATGCTCCAGTGCTCTGGGAGAGTTTATAGTCCTGACAGTTGAAGACTGGATGACTGACAGCTGTCCTTCAGGACAACAGAAGACAGAGAAATCCTCCTCATCACAAACATGAGTGTGATCTGCGTCCTCATCTGGACTCTCCTCTGCTGCTGCTTCACAGGTAAAGTCCAGAGAATCCAACTCCTCTCCTCTATGAACATCCATCCCTCTGAAATGAAGCCCACAAAACCATGAGGCTGCTTTCTCTTTCTGTCTGTGTCTCCTCAGAGTCCAGAGGCCAGGTCACAGTGACTCAGTCTGCAGCAGTCAGCTCTGCTGTGGGACAAACCGTCACCATCACATGTAGGACAAGTCGGTCTCCCGGCAGCTCTTTAGCCTGGTACCAACAGAAAGATGGACAACCTCCTAAAAGGCTCATTTACAGCACCAGCACTCGAGATTCAGGGACTCCAGGTCGTTTTACAGGCAGTGGATCAAACTCTGACTTCACTCTGACCATCAGTGGAGTTCAAGCTGAAGATGCTGCAGTTTATTACTGTCAGAGTTATCATTATATCAACAGTCAAGAGGTGTTCACACAGTGAAAAACCGTCGTACAAAAACCTCCCTCAGTCAGACTGAAGAGAAACTGAACTGACTGCTGCTCACTGATGCACTTCACTGAACACACACACACACACACACACACACACACACACACACACACACACACACACACACAGTTATCTAGATCAATCAGATCACAATTTACATTAAAAAAAATCTTGAAGGTTTTTTCATCAGACAGTGATGGAGAAAGAGATTGATTTGTCTTTTTTTAAGATTTCGGGCTCTAACTTCGCAGACTGCGCCGAATCCGCCCGCTGTCAGCGGAGCGCAAAGTGCGCCGTCGGCGGATAAAGTCAACGGGGCGTGTCCAGAAAATTGTCCTAATTTCGTGAACCAGGCGCAGTCACGCCTCCATCCCGCCCACTGGCGCAGGTGGCACAAGAGGGAGGAGAGAAAGTGGGTTTAACCCAGCTGAGAGTAATTTGACCAATCAAATGAACACCTCTCCTTTTTTTCAAATGCACTGCAGCAAAGGACACTGCTTCATTAACATGATGAAATACATTTTATTTCCTGGCCTCAATACTAAACCATAGTGAAGCAACAATGTATATGAAGGTATTTTAAAATAAATAATCTCTTGAAGAGCTTGGGGAACCAGACAAATGAAATAACAATGCAGACACATTTACAGGCTAATGCTTCTTTCAGAGCGCCAATCGGCTCCGCCGAGGTCTTTACATACAGTGCGCGCTTTTACGCACGGCACTATTTATTCACAAAGAAAGACAAGGCAAACTGACAGGTGCATGGCTGTAGCAAATGCGTCGTGACAAGATGCAAGATCAATAAAACACTCTAAGAGCCCTCCAAAGACTGTCCGAACCGTGTTTTGGTCCGATGGTGTGAAATAACTTCTGACATCGTGTGGGTTTCCTCCTCAAAATCACAGGTAGAAATGATGATTCACCTGCATGCATATACAGCCGTGCGGGATCCACATAGTTTCCGCGCCTGCAATATGTTCATTTTATCTTTTTTAATCAGATCAATCAACTGAATGAAGCCGCTGTCATTGCGTGGAGTGTGTTGGTGAGCTAGTGACAAACGGACTGATTCTCCATATGAAGGATTTTCTTTAAGCCGGTTCAAAATGACCTGAGAGATCTTCCAGCACAAAATAGAGACTGTTCATGCATGAATGAGGCGACGCAAAGCGGAGAGTCCCTCATTTTCGACTCATTCATGATGACAGAGTTGGTGTCACAGCTCTGTAGAGACAGCGTATCCTGCTCTGGGCCCGGCCGAATTGTACATTGACCCACATGAAACCATTTTCGCGTGTGGTTTGTTTTTCTTTTGTCTTTTCTTTCTTTCTTTCTCTTTTTTTTTTTGTGCGTTTTTTTTTTTTTTGTTGGTTCTTTGCCTGTGGAAGATTGACAGCGGTCGAAACCTAGCGCGAAAATAAGATAAATAAACAAAATATTAAGTCAAGAGGATCAGCAAACCTTTTAATGCCTCATGTCTGCTTTATCAATGCCTCAAATCAGGTTTCAAAATTTATTTAACTTTTTACAGTGCGCATTTGCGCAGCGTCACCTCTCACTGACACTCCGCGCACTTATGTCCCTGATAAACACGCACACACACACCAACACACATAAAAAAGTTGTATTATTAACCGTCAATAATAATCAAAAGCATATTAAAATTAGTAAAATAAGTCTCCCCGGCTGCGCACCAGGACGGACAACTTCCCACACCGTCCCGTCCTCTGCTCATTTGATTCTGGGACTACAGGCTTGACAGGACAAAGGTTTTTATTTAGAAAATATGTTCGTTCTAAAATTAATTTTTGGAAACGAAAAATACATAGTTTGCTGTACTGTGATGGAGAATATAATATTTTACCTGAATCTGTAATTGGCACCTCTGGAGACGCTGCAGTGCTCCTGCTGTCAACTACAGTGTTCACTGTTGTTTTTAATTTTAATACATTAGTTGTTTTTTTTACACCTTTTTATGTTATAATTATTTAGTTGTAAACTGACAGCAGCCTACAGTAATTCTCTATACCTGGAGGTGACGCGTGAGCGCTTCATGCGCCGCTGCAGGTTCTACGCTGGACTGTACAGCAGCTGGAGGTCGATCGGGCATTTTTGGGGCAGCAGGATTAAATTTGTTTCACTGTTTGGCGCGTGCCTGTTCTGACTCTGATTCAGAACATTCCTCCTCTTCACTCCAGTCAAGATCGCTGATGTCCGACACGTCTCCGCCATCCAATTCCCCCTCACTGACCTCCTGTATCATTGCTAAAGCTTCTTCCACCTTATATCTCTTATTTATGCCTGTTTTTATTGTCTTTCTTTTGGGATTTGCTTGATATTTTTGGCCGTCTGTCTGATTGTCTGCTGTCAGAGCTAGCTCCCTGTTCAGATGCGCGCATGAACCAAAACAAATCAATAGCAGAAGAAAAAAAAAGCCCCGTGAAGTGCGTCTTTTTTTATCAGCAGTCTGTGAGACCACTGTTGGCCTTTGGAGGTATAAATGCTTTGTAATATTATTTGTGTCATTGTTAGGACCTTATTTGCTTCAGAAAAACATACAAGACACATATTTAGGAAAAGTCAAAGAATTAGAGGACAGGGAAATTATTTTTCACAGATTTATTTGAATTCCAAAAACCCAAACGGTCTGTCAGAGCATTTTGGCTGTTCTAGTGCTAAAGAAGATAATAAAAACAATTATGTGCTTCATGAGTGATTCTGTGTATCTTTCATGACACTGACAAGCTGTCAGTGTCATCAGATCCTCCTCCCCAGCCTGCTCACACCTTCTGCACTAAACTCTCACTGCGCCCAGCTGATTCTGTCGATCCCTCCCCCTGGTGCGCCGCCACGCCCATCTCGGCGCAAGTGCAGCAGACCGGTCAGAAACCCTCTTCTGCGCCTGTCGAAAATAGGAATGCGCTGTCTCCGCCGCTGATCATCGCAAAGTTGCGCCGTCAAATTAGAGCCCTTCAACTGAAGTGGGATTCGCTGATTTGATCTGTTTTCCAATGAAATTTTATAAATCACTATGTGCAACTGAATTTTTTTTTCAAACCGCTGAAAGTATTTTATGTTCTTTCTAATGCAATTCTCATCATATTTATTTTCATGTGAGAACTGAGAAAACACCACAGCAGAGTCATCTGATTCAGTTTAACAGCTTCCATCACCCCTCACACCACTGCCATCCTGGTTCACAGCCTCGTCACCTCCCACATCGACTGCTGCAGCTCACTCCTCTTTGGTGTCCCCCACAAATCCCTCCATAAGCTCCAATTGGTCCAGAACTCAGCAGCTGCCATCATCACCAAAACCCCTTCCTCTCACCACATGGCCCCCGTCCTCCAGTAGCTCCATTGGCTCCCTGTCAAATTCCAGATGATTTTCAAGATAATTTAGTTTACATTTAAAACCATCCACAACCTCGCCCTCCACCTATCTATCTGATCTCATACACGCTGCCGCCCCCTCATGTTCCCTCAGGTCTTCCTCCTCTCTGACCCCCAACTCTGGAATTCTCTACACCAGACATCCGCAGCATTGATTCTCTTCCTCATTTCAAATCCAGACTCAAAACTCATCTGTTTCAATTTGCCCATCATCCATAATTTCACTCTTTCTTTTTAATTCTCTGGGTTATGTTGTCTGTTGTGGTATTTAATTTATTGTAAAGTGTCCTTGAGTGTTTTGAAAGGCGCTGTGAAATAAAATGCATTATTATTATCACTATTATAATTATCATCATTATTATTTTTGTTATTATTATTATTATTGTTGTTATCAGGACAGAGAGCAGCATTCAGACATGAGGACGAGCAGAGGAGCCTGGAACAAGAGACAGAGTCAGATTACCACCAAAACACACGAGACAAGAAAAGAACCATGACATGCAGGTGTCAGGACCTTTAATAACTTCACCAGAAGAAAAGCAGGGTCATTGTTTTCAGCGATAAAGAGGAAAGGTCAAAGGTCAATGCTCATCTTGACTCCATGTCAGTGAAGATATTAAATCAAGGCAGAAATCTGAGCTTAACCATTGATTCAGAAATGAAATTCAGGAAGAACATTAAGACAATAAAAATCATCTCTTTATCATCTGAAAAAAATATCAGAAGAATTAAAGGATTTCTGACCAAACAAGATTCAGAAAAGCTTGTTCATGCATTTATTTTCAGTAGACTGGATTATTGTAATGCTGTGTTTACAGGTCTCAGGTAAAACTCTGTCAGGCAGCTACAGCTCATCCAGAATGCTGCAACCAGAGTCCTCACAACACAAAGAGGGTGAAGCACATCACACCTGAGCTCCAGGCTCTGCACTGACTTCCTGAGAGTTCAAGGATTGACATCAAAATCTGACTTCTTGAGAAAATAAAGCTTGAAATGATCTGGAGCCTAAATCCATCTCAGATTTCCTGGTAGAACATGAACCATCCAGACCTCTGAGGTCCTCAGGAAGAGGTTTACTGAGTCTTCTCAGAGTCAGAAGAAAGAAGGTGAAGCAGCTTTCAGTTCCTCTGCTCCTCACCTGTAGAACAAACTTCCTGAACGCCTGAGGACTGCTGACACACTCGCCTCTTTTAAATCAGGATTTAAAACATTGTTATTTCCACAGGCTTTCTAATAAACAGCAGACTTCACTTATTTTTGAAGAATGCTCTAGGAAATTAATCGAGGATTAATTTAGTCTCATTTCAAAATTCTGAACTATTTATTTTAATGTTTAGCTGCTTTTGCAGCTGAACAACTATTTGCAATTTCTCCTGTTGGTCGTCTTTTTCATCAAAATATTCACATCTATACAGTTTGAGGGCCATTTCACTGACTGACTGTGTGTTCACTCCTGGACATCAGCCGCTCGTCTTCACGTCTATTGATGTAGAGAAGGGAATGTTTCCCTGGTGGCCGACCACTGGCGTCCTGGAGGTTCACCAATGGACCAAATCAGCGAATCCCATCCTCGTCTCCAAAAACTGTTGTGGAACTTTTATGATCTAAAGCTGACAGTTTTTGGGAAAATTAATCTTCAATGAATGCCTTTTTGGAGTTTATTCGGAGTTCAGGAGTCATACAGACAGCCGGCTTGCCTGCATGACCAAATCAGTCTGAGACACAAAAAGAACTCAAGAAACACTTTAATATTTCATTTTACCAAAACAGGTCTGAACGTTGAGGATGATTTGCTGCTCACAAGAAAGTTCATGAAAACTCAGTTTATGCTCGTTTCACACTCAAAGTTCACTGACTGACTGTGTTTTGAGTCTGTTTGATATGAAAGTAATTCAGCAACAAGAGGTGGAACACTGAGAATATCTATCAAGTGACATTTCTGCTCCAAACAAGGTGTTATGATGATTTGATTGCTGGAAAAAACTCATCCAAGACCAAAGAGTTGACATGAAAAGAGTGTTTATTTTGTCAAAGCTGGAAGAAAATCATGATGAAAGAAGATGAATATTGATGAAGAGAGTTTGGTTTGATGATAGAAGAAAGTGAAAGAGAGTGAATGACAGAGGTGAGATGAGTGTGAGAGTCAAAGCAGTGTGAGAGTCCCAGTGAGTCCGGTCAGGACTGGGAACACTGGTCTCTCCTCAGTGTCTCTCTGAGGGGAGTCTGGGAGCCCTGGGTGGCCTCACAGGTCACAGAGCCCACCTTCCTCCACTGGTCTGCAGGGAGCCTCAGGGTGCTGCTCCAGCTGTAGAGGCCGTCCTTCTGCAGCACCCCGGGGCTCCTGCTCTCCTCCCAGCTGCTGCTGCTGCTGCTGTCCTCCACCTTCCAGCTCAGACTCCAGCCTGAGGGGAAGCCCTTGTTGGCCAGGCACATGAGCGTGGCCTTCCCCTGCTGCAGCTCCTCTCTGGAGGGGGGCAGCACCGTCAGGGTGGGGGGCCTGTCACCTAGGAGACACCAATCAGATGAGAGGACAGGGAGCAGCCAGCTGTCAATCAAACAGCACACACCTGGACAGCTTCAGTGGGACACACATCATTTTGTCCTTCAACAAGTTGCTGCCAGAAGCTTTTTCTGCTCCAGCAGTCACTCACTCACACATTGTTTCACTTCCCCTTAAGAAGCCTCTCATGCACATCAGCACAGAGAGAATCATCCAACAGTTTGACCTGAAACACCTCAAACTACACTGGAAGGAAACTTTAACAACGTGCGCTTCACATCAAAATAAATGTTTTTCAATGTTTAGAGCAACATTTAAAAAACGTTGATAAGATCATATATGGTTTTGACCAATTTTTTATCATCACAAGTTGTATATAAATGTGAAATAACATGAATATAGTACGAATAACAGAAACAGAATGTAGAGACATTAAATAGCACTAAAAATAAATCCAGCTTTGATGAAGAGACTCTCAATAAAACTAGAAGAATAAAGCCTGCACACATTACAACACAAACACATTTCAAACAGTGGACATGTAAACTAAAACTCAGTCCAAAGACAGACCAGTGCACCAAAACTGTCAATAAATACACAGGTCAGTCTAAAAACACATTCAACATGAGACTGGTAGAGTTAAAACAGTGTGTTACACAGCCATCAGTGTCTGACTGAGCACATTTAAAGAGTCACAATATATATTTTTGTGACAGATCATCTTGATGTCATTTAATCCAGTTCAAATTTCAAAATAACATGTTTTCCTGGTGATAAAATTAAAGCAGAACAGATCTGAGCTATAGCACATGAAATCAGGGAAGATTCAAACTTGATCAGTAAAATAATTATAATGAAAAAACATGAACATATCATTCTCATGTCAAATAATTCAAAACAAAGTTTAATGTCAAAATTTCAAATATTTATCTGTCAGTATTAAAAGTAGAATCAACTTACTTCCAACATCCAGTCTGGTTCCTCCACCGAACGTGAGCCTCAGTGATACAAACTCATTGAGCCACTGTACAAAAACCTCTGACTGTAGAGAGACACCACTCTCTGACTGTGAAACAAGCAAACTCTACAAAACTACTTTTACTTTCTCATTCAAACTCAACAGACCAGTTCTTCAACTGAATATGTGCAATTTTATATGTATATTTAGAGAGAATTTTTCAACAATTGTTTTCCATTTTGTAAAATTATTTTATTGGAATGTATTTCAATATAAATTTAACAACATTAGAAATACACATCATGATTTTAATATCATATTTATCAAAATCGAAAACCAATCTACTGAAAATTCCTGCAATAGTTTGTGTCCAGAGTGAAAATGATTGATTAAAGTAATCCAAGTCCCTGTTGGAGTCAGTCAGAGCATTTCCATAGAGAGCCACTTTGCATCAGCAGCACCATGCTCCAGTGCTCTGGGAGAGTTTATAGTCCTGACAGTTGAAGACTGGATGACTGACAGCTGTCCTTCAGGACAACAGAAGACAGAGAAATCCTCCTCATCACAAACATGAGTGTGATCTGCGTCCTCATCTGGACTCTCCTCTGCTGCTGCTTCACAGGTAAAGTCCAGAGAATCCAACTCCTCTCCTCTATGAACATCCGTCCCTCTGAAATGAAGCCCACAAAACCATGAGGCTGCTTTCTCTTTCTGTCTGTGTCTCCAGAGTCCAGAGGCCAGGTCACAGTGACTCAGTCTGCAGCAGTCAGCTCTGCTGTGGGACAAACCGTCACCATCACATGTAGGACAAGTCAGACTACCAGCTATTTAGCCTGGTACCAACAGAAAGATGGACAACCTCCTAAAAGGCTCATTTACTACACCAGCACTCGAGATTCAGGGACTCCAGGTCGTTTTACAGGCAGTGGATCAAACTCTGACTTCTCTCTGACCATCAGTGGAGTTCAAGCTGAAGATGCTGCAGTTTATTACTGTCAGAGTTATCATTCTATCAACAGTCAATATGTGTTCACACAGTGAAAAACCGTCGTACAAAAACCTCCCTCAGTCAGACTGAACAGAAACTGAACTGACTGTTGCTCACTGATACACTTCATTGAACACACAATCCAGCGCCCACACAGTGTACACACCAGCATGTGTTGCAGGTTATTGTTCTTTTTTCAAATCATTTTTGGAAAAAGGCACCCGTATCATTGAGTTGGATGGCCAAACCTCTTCTCCCATTCAATAAATCCAAATCTGAAATCCTCCTGTTTGGTCCCTCAAATCCCACCATCCCCATAGACAAAGCCTCTGTCCTCCCTGACACAAACGTCAAAGTATCAGTCAGAAATATCACTGTCATCTTTGAATCAAACTTGTTTCTCCATCTTTACAACATCAGATGTCTCCTCCAGCTCCAGTTCATCTCTAAATTGATTAATTTAGTATCCAGTTGTGATCTAGAAAACATTTTTTTCCACTTTAGAAAAACATGCTGTGGAGACCACGCTGACAGAACGTGAACCTTCCTTCAAAAAGCTCCATAAAACTCAATTTTTCCTACATCATGAAGATGAAACATGAGAAAAGAATGTGAATCAATACAAAGTTTCACTTAGAGAGATTTAACATTGTTTTGACTGCAACAAGTTTGACAATGCCAATAAACACAGTGATAATATCATTCACAAAGTGATTTCAATCAAAGGACTACCAATAAAAGAAGACTTTATAACTTCTGTTCAAACACTGAGATGTGGATTCCAAAGACAAAAAAGTTAATATCAATATTATTGGTGGTGTTTTCTATGATCCTCAGTGCAAACGTGAGCCATGAAAGTGGGAGTGACTGTGTGTGTGTGTGTGTGTGTGTTTGTGTGTGTGTGTGTGTGTGTGTGTGTGTGTCTGTGTGTTTGTGTGTGTGTACACATTTGCGTGTGGTGAAGGTGTGGCTGTATTATTATTTATCATATCCTGATTTTGGTTTTAAATGAGGCCAAGTAACCAGTCATCATTCTTCTTCCATATGCTGGTCCAGTCTGAAATTGGTTTTAAAAAAATAATTAATAAATCAATAATTATAATAATATTAATATTAGTAAAAATAATAATAACAGTTCTAAAAATAAAAATGCCCAAATGATTAATCACAATTAGAAATTCTTTATTGCTCCCATTCTAAGTGAAGAGAGTACATAGGCAACAGTACAGAAATAAGCCCAATTAAGTGGCAAGTAAGCAAAAACATAAGGATGAGTAATTAAATAAACAACAGGCAGGAATGGTTTACAGAGTTGCTCTGTGGTGGAATCAGTGTTTTACTGAAGGAATTCCACTGTCTGACCAGCACATCATTATTCCAAAATTATACAATTAGTGTAATGCACCAGTCACAGGCAATAACAAAAATGTATAGGCCATAAATCCTCTTATAGTAGCTGGAGCTTTTATTTGTCTCAAGTGTAGCTGGCACCAGGCTTTTAATGGAAGGAGGCAGTTATAAGAGAGAGGCTTATATTTTAAAATTTTCAAAAAGAGCAGAAAGATCTTTTGTGTCAGTTTGAACCTAGTAAAATGTACTGAGCTCATTTATTGAAAACAAGTATCAAACAGTACTGAAACAGTAGTAAACAGTAGTGCAGTTTAGAGCTGGGGGGTATATAGAATTAATTAGAATAATTCGATTTTATTTTTTCAATTGATGTGAAAAAAATTAAATCTCAACATCGAGTTTAATGTTTTCTGTCCCTCCGCCATTTTTACCGGACGCGTGTAATACACACAGTCGCCATACCAGGAGGACTGGCGCTGTAGCACAGACTACTGTCAGTACAGCGCCGCAGCGCTTCACAGAAAAAAAGTAAAGACAGAAAAAAAAAAACAGAAAACAGGCGGGAGGCGGCTTTTATGAGCTTTTTTCAAAGAAGCACCCGGTCATTAAAGGAGATGGGCTTTTAAATGAATATAGGTCATTATTAGAGGATTTACGGTATATTCTTAACCAAAACTCAAAGAATTTGGATGCATATATAGGCAGTGGTGTTGTGGTCCCTGTAGAAGTGGGTATACTCTCAAATTTTGCCTTTTTTTAAGTAATCCAGAAAAACACCCTATTTTAGCTATGGTCACATATAAGATGAATATTCACTTTCTCCAAAATCCATCAGTAATACTTGCTCACTATTATAAAATTATCCGGACTTGATCAGGAGTCGTTAGTAGTTTTACTGGTCACACAAGCAGCCTGCATGAATGTAAATACATTTTTTTTAATTAAAAGTATTATCTGCTGACTTTGGTCATGCAGTAATACGTTTGTGGCTCACCTCTGCAATTGCTCGAGCTACTTCGACTTCCAGTCTGGAATCCGTCACCTTCCGTCTGCCAATGCCATTTTGGGCGCAGAAACGTCGTATATTTGCTTTAGAGAATCCCCTACTTAATCCACATTCATACTGAAGGTGACTCGATATTTCTTGATCAGAACAGCCTTGTCTTATCATATTTTGTATTACATCTTGGTATGGTAACAGTGTTGAATCCATCCTGATGTTTGCCTTTCCTCCCGATAGTTAAACATCTGGAGATGCAAAGGAAAAAACTTGCCATTTGAAAGCTATTTTTATCTGTATCTATGAACGACTGTCAGACCAGCCAATAATAATGCCTCTCGTCATCATCACAGCCTATCAAAATGCGCGAACCATCAAGATGTGGGCCGCGATCTGGAAGGAGCTGGATTAATCAATTTGAGCGCCAATAATTTGAGCGCCAGTCTTTGAGAAACCGGTGAATTGAGCGCCAATCCGCCTCATTTCGGACCAGACGGAGCACGGAGCAGACACAAGAGACGAGAGAAAAAAATGGAGACATTTGTTTGTTTTAGAGGGAGCAAAAGGGTCATTCTGAAACTGGTGGATATGCGGTCCGACAGAATTGGACACATTTTCCAGGTGTGTTGGCGATTGATATCTTCAATGACGAATTTCCTATTTCTAAACCTATAGCAACAGCTGTGTGTGAGTTCAAACAATGTCAGTAATATCTAAATTGGCGATTTATACTGTAATGTCGGCGACGGTGAAATAAGGAGCGTTTTGGTACTCCACAAATCCGACTTTATTACAGGAACACAAACACATCACCAATGGAGCTTCCTATGCCACAGCAATACCAAGAATCACTCAGGGTGGAACATGAACACAGAACCCGGCCAAAATAACACACTAAACGATGCATAACGTAATGTCACAAAACAACAACTTAAAAGCAATAACACAATTGAGTTTGAAACGAGGAAAACACCCCCCTCGAGAACATGTCCCATAATGCCTTTCGGCCATTCACCCCAGACCGCCGCTACAATACATTTATACGGAGTAGAGGAAAGGGAATGCTATCTACTGCCAGCGCTCCCTGGAATTAAATTACAACGGCATTCAGAGCTATTGTAATGCCCCGGAGTAGGGACTAGTTCTTGTGCAGTGATTTTCTACAAGGACCATCGTACATATATGCGCATGCGCAGTGTTATGTTGACATTAGCAATGGAGGGAAGCTCAGGCATGTGTTCCTGGCTGCATTTCATTTTCATTCATTTATTAAAGTTCCTGAACATTACAATTGTTGAAATATTATTGGCGTGTTAACTTTGTTTTTGTTTTTTTGTCTTTTTAGGTCAGCGCAGCTCACCTCTACATCACTGATGCCAGCAATATTGCAATTTTTCCCATGGATGATGGGAGTTTCAGCTCCCTTGATCTCTGTGACCGTGGTCACTATCAGGTTCACGGCAGAGAAGCAGGACAGAGTCAGCTGGCAGCCCCATCCCCATCCCCATCACCATCTCGGTTCACATTTCGGCAGCAATCAGCCACTGGAAACATGGGCCTGCTGCCAAGATCTGTGACCACACCTAGGTCATTCCAAAGGTAGGAGGGGCTTCATTATGGAGAAATATTATTTTAAATGTTTAGGGACAATGTTTTAATGGGAGTCAAGATTTTTCTAAATAACCTCAACTTGAAAAATACTGTTACTATATGGCTATAATGTAAAGCAAATATAGGTTTCGCCAGCAGAGGCCCCTCGGTAAGTATCAGTAGAAGTCTGTCGTCAGTCCGCGATGGGCAGTGGACAGATTGTGCTCCTGTTTTTGAATATTTCCCTGTTTTTGCAGTTCCTGAAAAAATAAATATGTTACTCGAGAGATGAGCTGGCCCATCATTTTCAACAATGTAACACATGCATTCTTCAATCAAGCAAATGGCCTATGACATGGTAACTTGCTTTGTGCCACTGTTCTTTATATTACAGGTCAATCCATGTGTCCAATATCGTTGATGGAAAACTGATCTCCGCAAGGGTGGTTGTGGTTCGATTTTTGGAAGAAGAGGCCAGCGTGCCAGTGATTGCTGAAAAAGTGAAAGTGGCCATGGGGAACGATGAAAGCTACATCCTGAAGGACAATCTTGGAAATGAAATTGTTGAGTCAGAAGGCACATTGGGTAACTTTCAATAAGACTTCCTATTTGTTTTTCATTCATGCCAAATATGTGCTGTATGTATAAATGACTTGTTATGGTGTGAATGCAGTGGCAGTACATGAAGCCTAATCCATTGTCTTTGCCTCTTTACTCTGCATGTGTCTTGTAGGAGCCCTCTATTGGAGACAGAATGCCAGGAAAATCCATGCAGTTGAGATGTCAGCTTTCGCAAGATTTTATCAAAGAAGATCAAGAACCAGGTATTGTTTAGATTGCAAAATATTAGTAGATGAAAGTTTGAACTAACCAGCCCATTACACATGCATGTTGTAAAGAAGGCCAGAAGTGAGATTGAAGGATAATGATGTGCTGCATGTTGTTCACTGCCAATTGGTTTTGACTTACCAAACCTTTAGATAATCCTCAGGACAAAGTGACAGGACTGTGCAGCAGCTGTCAGTTCATTGTCCTTCATATGTATTGTCAATGTAGTCACCATTTCAACAAATATTCTGATAGCTTTTTACCGATTTAATGAAACTGAGAGGCTGACGCTCGGCCTGTCGCTCTGTCTGACACTGACGCACCTCTCAAAGAATTCACTGCAATCGCCAGATGTGTTTAACTTTTTATGAACAACAACCAAAAAAACATGATGAACTCATAATGTGCTCAAACTCACAATTTAAGTGATCACAGCGACCAAAGAAAGTAGCGATCCTCAAAAAATACGGTGACCCAGCTCAACCTCTCTCCCCTCACGAGTCACAACACACGTGAACAGGTAATTATAGTAATTTAATATCGCTGCTCACATTCATGTGACCCGCTACCCCCCGACTCAATATGATCACATTGCATAGATCATAAACAACACCAAAAATATGAAAAGTCACAAACCCTCCCAATAATTGTACAGTAAAATACACCCCACAGTTCATTTGTGGCTCCAACAAGCTTAAACATATAATCTGGCAGTAGTTACATTTTCCAGATAAACAGTCAAGACAATATTTCTTAACATTTGATCAGGAACATTTTATCTGTTGTGGGATACACATTATTGCACACAGCTAAATGTATTTTAAAAGGAATCAACCTTTAATGGCTACTACTTGATATGCTAAATATTTGCAAAATGTTTCAAATCTAGAAATGAACTATCTGGAGCCCACACACTGAGGGAGCAGCTGGAGGACCTGCTGGAGGCATCCCATGGTCTGGAGGAAGTCACCCAAAAGATCACCGACATCGTGGATGCCAGTCGTGACCTTGCAGTTCGAAGGCCAGAAGTCAGGCAGGCCTTCCTGTGCTTGATCTGCAGAGGTAATGTGTCAATTCTGCATGTTTGAAAATTGTTGCCTTTATAACAGAAGTGATCACATGGAACATGACAACAATTCCTTCAATGATGGTCTGATATTGAGTACATTTGACATTTTGACAGTGATTAGAATTTCACTGTAATTTGACATTTATTTTGTTTGTTTGCCACAAACAACTACTTTTTTCCTGACCCCAGTTCATTTTAAAGTATATTCTCCTCTAAAATTTTTTGATTCATCAGTGTTTGTCTTCAATGCATGTCTCAGAAACAGTCCAGAATATCAATTTTCCATTTTCTTTTTTCATAGATGTAATGACCCAGCCCATGTTCTCCTGCTGCTGCCGAAGCCTGGTGGGATGCAGAGTCTGTGTGGAAGAGTGGAGAAGCACATCCCCCCACTGTCTCAAATGCAGAGATGACAATCCAGCATACACAGAAGTGGCTGGACTGTGTGCAGCTCTGGCAACAATTAAATGTTTGTCATAATTGCCAGTTCCGTCCTGGCAAGATGTTCATTTGTTATTTTGTTTGTTCGTTTTTCAGTGCATAGTTCTGTTGTGTTGAATTGTTCATTGTTTTGTTCAAATAAATTACACTTGAATATGTGTCATGTGTGTTTAGATCTGACAGAGATGCAGACACTTTTTATGCGCATGCCAAATTAATAGTTCTTTGTTGGATTTCAGCATCACATCAGTGAGGTGTAGATTGAGAGGGGGAATCACATTGTTAAGACTTAGATTAATTGGACATGATTAATGTTATATTTACACAGGATGACCCGAGTTGCTGTAGTTTAAGGTCTAAATCCAATGATACCAGACATTTGATGAAGCTTTTAAAACTGGAGTGCAGTTTTTGCGACCCAGTCCTTCCTTGTGAGAGATAATTTTTAGACTGTGGTCACATGATCCTGTCATTTCTAAACAAAAATATGAATAATCCAGATTCCCATGATTGGATGTTCAACAGAACTTTATGGAGTTAATAACCAGATGGATATAGGTAAGAATTAACAGTAAGATTTATTTTCTGATTCCCTCTTTGAGAGAAATAATGACAAAAGAAAACCTCATCTGAGGACAGACCACATCCAGTTCTCAGCTTGTTGATCTATTGTCCTCTGATGGCTTTACAGATATATTAAAGTGAGGGCATACAGCCTGCGAAACTGCTTCTTTCCAAGAGCTATCAACATCCTAAACTCTACAGTGAACCAACTACTCAACAATATAATGCAGCTCTGTCTCTGCCGCTGTTTACTCAATCATATCCACTCACCCTGTGCAATACAGTCACGCATACAGTCCACTTTTTTACATATTGTTCTTTAAAATTCTTTCACATAAAAAATGTTTATCCTTTGTGATATTTATATTGTATATTTGCTATATTGTTATATCTGTTGTGCCTGCAGTGGAAAAGAGAAATTATCCAATTGCATTGTACACTGTATAAAAACAATAAGACCATTCTGACTGTAATGGCTCCAGTTTCAGTGATCGCGTCATATGTGGAAATGAATTATGATGCTTCTCTGTCAGAAGTACCATTTGAAACGTGTACTGAAGCGAGCTGTTGTCCTGGTTTTATATTTCCATGGCAACACATGAAAACAATCCTACAAGAATAACTTGCACAACTCCACTGTGTTCCTCCACTGATCACAGATAATTGACGCGACAGTCCACTCAGAGCTTGATTAGTAAACAACCGCATGACATTTATTTTTTTCACATTTCGATTGATTAATTAAGACATTGAGCACTGAACACAGAGAGATGAGGAGATCAATACAGGGCGACTCCTGCTGGTCATTTTTTGTAGGTACTTTCATGAAGTCAAGAGTCGAAAAAATGCAGTTCAGAGGCCAACAATTACAACCAAAGAGCAGCAAAGCACAGAGTAATCATACTAGCGTAGTAGCAATATTGCTACGATGATATATTTGCAGTCCTGACAGGAGGCTGGAGCAGCTGCAGTCAGAATCGTGTAAAGATAGACTTTTACTCTGAAGAGCACGGTGCAAACATGAGCCAATCAGAAGCGAGAAGTGTTGAGCCCCGCCCACCTGTCAAAAATGAAAAAACCAGTGGAAAATCCGTTTTGTCAGTCAGAACGGAAAAACGAGAAAACGAGTTGAATTCTCATTTTTTCATTTTGCCCAAAAACGAAAAAACGAGAAAACGACCTGTTTATTGGAATCTGATGATGTCAATTTGATAGGAAGTCAAACTAACAAAAGGTACCTTGTTCAACAACTATTTTGAATTTCTCCTGTTGGTCGCCTTTTTCATCAAAATATTCACATCTATAGACAGTTTGAGGGCCATTTCACTGACTGACTGTGTGTTCACTCCTGGACATCAGCCGCTCGTCTTCACGTCTATTGATGTAGAGAAGGGAATGTTTCCCTGGTGGCCGACCACTGGCGTCCTGGAGGTTCACCAATGGTCTTTTTGGAGTTTATTCGGAGTTTATTCGGAGTTCAGGAGTCCCTCCCCTCCACTGTCCGCCGGGTCATCGTTCACGTCGGGACTAACGACACGGCCCGGCGGCAGTCGGAGGTCAACAAGCAGGATTTTAAGGACCTTTTTAACCTGTTGGAGAGCTGTGGAAGGTCGGTTTTTATCTCTGGACCTTTGCCGACCTTCTTCAGGGGCGCTGAACGCTTCTCCAGACTGCTCGGCTTAAACACCTGGCTTCAGCGCTCCTGCACAGCCTCCAACTTTTATTTCATTGATAATTTTAACCTTTTCTGGAACCGCCCAGCTTTTTATCATCAGGACGGACTTCACCCGAGCACGCTGGGCAGCTCCATTTTAGCAGGTAACATTCAGCATACAGTCCACACATCCCCCACTGACTGACTACCTGCAAGCCCCCCCCATCCACCACACGCCACACACACCCCTCACACACCTTCACTGCCCCCGGACACACCACACACTATCCACAGCATCCCAGTTATCACCTCGTGCAGACGCCACATCCCCCGGACTGTTCTTAAACACAAAAAGACTGTTTTAACAGTGAAACTTCACCGAGAGCGCACATCCAGTCCGCCCACCACCATTAACATGGCCCTGCTGAATGTGCGCTCTCTTTTAAACAAATCCTTTATTATTAATGATCTTATTTTAGATAATAACTTGGACAGTCTGCTTTTAACTGAGACATGGCTTGGCACCGATGCACCTGTTATCCTCACTGAGGCTTCCCCACCGAGTTTTAACTTTTTATTTTCAACCAGACAGGGTAAGAGGGGTGGAGGGACTGCTACCATTTTAAAAACTTCATTTAGTGCGTGTGCAGTAGCTTTTAACAGTTTTACATCCTTTGAGCACCACGCCTTTATTTTTAGCAGTCCCCCGATCCTGTGTTTAACAGTATACAGACCCCCTCAGTACTCTAGTCTTTTTATTTGTGAATTTTCAGAACTTTTAACAATAATTCATTCTAAATATAGTAGAATTTTAATAACTGGTGATTTTAACTTACACCTTGATGACAACTCGGACTCTACGTCCAGAGAATTCTTAAACCTTTTAAACTGTTTAGATTTTAAACAGCATGTCACACAGCCAACTCACAACAGAGGACACACCCTGGACCTGGTTATAACCCAGGGTCTGTCCATCAGTGTGTCCTCTGGTGTTGACCTGGCTGTGTCTGACCACTACTGTGTGTTTTTTAACATCACCAGTTTTAACCAGCAGGAAGCCCCGGTGAGAACAGTGAGGAGACGCTACCTTACTTCTGAAGTGGCTGCAGATTTTATAGAGATTTTACAGAGCACTCCTGCAGTGATTTTACCTGCATCTTGTGATTTTATTGTTGACGATTTTAACAGTAAACTGAAGTCCAGTCTGGATTCAGTCGCTCCACTTTTAACTAAAACAATCAAGGGCCATTCCAAACCCCCGTGGAGGAGAAATGATATAGTCATCAAACTGAAAAGAAACTGCAGGAGTGCTGAAAGAAGGTGGAGAAAATCCAAGTTGACTGTACATCACGACATTCTACGTCAACAACTCAAAATTTACAATAATGCAGTTAAACAGGCCCGAACTTCCCACTTCTCTAAACTTATTTCAGACAATAAAGACAACCCCCGGTTCCTCTTCTCCACCTTCAACATTTTAACTGGCACTAATTTTAATAAAGCTTTTAAGGAGCCAACAGACGCTCTCTGTGAAGACTTTGCAGACCACTTCAGAGCTAAAATCATGGACATCAGGTCTAGTCTTTTACCCCAACAGGTTTTATCAGTGAACACAGCTGAACCGTTGTCCATGCCTGAGGAAACACTGGACAGTTTTGACCTGGTTGATGCGAGGACTCTTGGTCCAGTTTTCTCCCAAGTAAAATCTACAACCTGCCTTTTAGATCCCATCCCCACCACTTTTTAAATCACTTTATGGATTCCTGGAGGAACAGATTTTAAATATCATGAACAGCTCTCTTCAGACGGGTGTCTTCCCCACTGCCTTTAAAACGGCGGTGGTGAAGCCCCTTCTGAAGAAGAGCAGTTTAGACCCCGATGTTTTTAATAACTACAGACCAGTATCCAACTTACCATTTTTAAGTAAAGTTTTAGAAAGACTGGTTTTTAACCAAGTCAATGACTTTTTAATGATTAATAACATTTTAGAAAGACATCAGTCTGGTTTTAGAGTGAACCACAGTACCGAGACGGCCCTTTTAAAGATTTTAAATGATATCAGGTGGAATTTAGATAATAAAAAGCTCACAGTGATGGTTCTACTGGACCTGAGTGCTGCATTTGATACAGTAGACCACCACATTTTAATAAATAGATTGAGTCACCTGGTGGGCCTCTCTGGTACTGTTCTTAACTGGTTCAGTTCTTTTCTCACAGATCGATGTTTTTATGTAAGTTTGGATACTTGTTCCTCAGGAACCCATGAAATTAGGTGTGGGGTTCCCCAAGGTTCAATTTTAGGTCCCATACTTTTTAATCTCTACATGCTTCCACTTGGGGACGTCATCAGGAGACACGGCATCAGTTTCCATAGTTACGCTGACGACACTCAGCTGTACATCGCCGTGTCTCCTGATGACTCAGGGCCAATAGAAACCCTTTTTAACTGTATTTCAGACATCAAGTCATGGATGCAGTGAATTTCCTACAGCTCAACCAGGACAAGACTGAGGTTTTAGTTATCGGTCCTGAAGGTCAGAGAGAGAAGATTTTACCAAAATTACGGGATTTTAAACCAGCACAATCAGTTAAGAACCTGGGCGTGATTTTTGACTCTGAGCTAAATTTTATTCCACACATAAAAAACATAACTAAGATTGGATTTTATCATCTTAAGAACATAGCTAGAGTCCGCCCGTTTCTCTCTCAGGCCAGCACAGAGGTGCTAATGCAGCTTTTATCTCCTGTAGATTAGACTACTGTAATGCCTTGCTCTCTGGTCTTCCCAAAAAGAATATTTCAAACTTACAGCTATTACAAAACGCAGCCGCTCGCGTGCTGACGAGGACCAGGGGGCGGAGCCACATTACACTGGTTTTACAGTCGCTGCATTGGCTCCCTGTCCGCTTCAGGATCGATTTTAAGGTTCTCTTATTACTTTTTAAATGTCTTAACGGCCTTGCGCCTTCTTATTTAGCTGATCTGTTTTTACCCTATCGACCCTCGCGGGCCCTGAGGTCCTCTGGCAGTGCCTTATTGTGTGTTCCTAAACCCAGAACCAAGACTCATGGTGAGGCGGCTTTTGGCCATTATGGCCCCCGCCTGTGGAACAGCCTGCCAGAGAACCTCAGGACCGCAGAGACCGTTGATATTTTTAAAGGGAGGTTGAAAACACACCTTTTTAATCAGGCTTTTAAGTGACCTTTTATAGTCCTCTTATTCCATTCTTATTTATGTAATTTTATTCTATTTTATTTTATTATGCACATTCAACTTGTTTTACTTTTTTTTTTTTTTTTTTTTTTTTTTTACTTTATAATCCTATCTTATTATCTTATTTTAATTTGGTGTCATATTTTATTATGTTTTAGCTGTTTAATTCCAGTGTTTCCTCAGGGGGGTCCTTCACACCGGGAGTTGGTGCTGGTCCAATGCTGGGGTTACTGTGCCCGGGTACTCTGGTCCTGGCTGGCCTGGGGGCTCCACACTTTGGTGTGCGAGTTCCCATGGTCTGTCGGGGTCGGGGGTCGGGCGCTGGAGCCCCAGCTTTAATTGACCCTCGACTTCCCTTGGTGTGGGGGGCCCCACTGGTGGCGTTTTCCCTAAGATGCTCAGTGCCATGCCATGTCTCTTCTGTTCTGTGCGAATTAATGGTAGAGTGTGAGTGTGAGTGTGAGTGTGAGGGTGAGGGTGAGGGTGAGTGTGAGGGTGAGTGTGAGTGTGAGTGTGAGGGTGAGTGTGAGTGTGAGTGTGAGGGTGAGGGTGAGTGTGTGTGTGGTGCATACTGTTTGATGGCGCGGTTTTTATTCTTTTTGTTTTTATGACTGTTTTTAATGTTCAGCACTTTGCGTTGTTTTTATTAATATGAAAAGTGCCATATAAATAAAATCTGATTTGATTTGATTTGATTTGATACAGACATCCGGCTTGCCTGCATGACCAAATCAGTCTGAGACACAAAAAGAACTCAAGAAACACTTTAATATTTCATTTTACCAAAACAGGTCTGAACATTGAGGATGATTTGCTGCTCACAAGAAAGTTCATGAAAGCTCAGTTTATGCTCGTTTCACACTCAAAGTTCAAGTTCCTGTTAAGGATTCATTCCTCCAATGCTCCTCTGCCACAAATCTACCCAAACATCACCAACCGCTGTGATAAATGTCAAGATCGAACAGAACAACTGTTCTGAATCTCTGCTGTTCATCAATTTATTCTGCTTTTTCATCTAAAACATTCACACATTATTGGGCCACTTCACTGACTGACTGTGTTTTGAGTCTGTTTGATATGAAAGTAATTCAGCAACAAGAGCTGGAATACTGAGAATATCTATCAAGTGACATTTCTGCTCCAAACAAGGTGTTATGATGATTTGATTGCTGGAAAAAACTCATCCAAGACCAAAGAGTTGACATGAAAAGAGTGTTTATTTTGTCAAAGCTGGAAGAAAATCATGATGAAAGAAGATGAATATTGATGAAGAGAGTTTGGTTTGATGATAGAAGAAAGTGAAAGAGAGTGAATGACAGAGGTGAGATGAGTGTGAGAGTCAAAGCAGTGTGAGAGTCCCAGTGAGTCCGGTCAGGACTGGGAACACTGGTCTCTCCTCAGTGTCTCTCTGAGGGGAGTCTGGGAGCCCTGGGTGGCCTCACAGGTCACAGAGCCCACCTTCCTCCACTGGTCTGCAGGGAGCCTCAGGGTGCTGCTCCAGCTGTAGAGGCCGTCCTTCTGCAGCACCCCGGGGCTCCTGCTCTCCTCCCAGCTGCTGCTGCTGCTGCTGTCCTCCACCTTCCAGCTCAGACTCCAGCCTGAGGGGAAGCCCTTGTTGGCCAGGCACATGAGCGTGGCCTTCCCCTGCTGCAGCTCCTCTCTGGAGGGGGGCAGCACCGTCAGGGTGGGGGGCCTGTCACCTAGGAGACACCAATCAGATGAGAGGACAGGGAGCAGCCAGCTGTCAATCAAACAGCACACACCTGGACAGCTTCAGTGGGACACACATCATTTTGTCCTTCAACAAGTTGCTGCCAGATGCTTTTTCTGCTCCAGCAGTCACTCACTCACACATTGTTTCACTTCCCTTGAAGAAGCCTCTCATGCACATCAGCACAGAGAGAATCATCCAACAGTTTGACCTGAAACACCTCAAACTACACTGGAAGGAAACTTTAACAACGTGCGCTTCACATCAAAATAAATGTTTTTAAATGTTTTTCAATGTTTAGAGCAATATTTTAAAAAAAGTTGATAAGATCATATATGGTTTTGACCAATTTTTTACCATCACAAGTTTTATATAAATGTGAAATAACATGAATATAAAACAAATAACAGAAACAGAATGTAGAGACATTAAATAGCACTAAAAATAAATCCAGCTTTGATTAAGAGACTCTCAATAAAACTAGAAGAATAAAGCCTGCACACATTACAACACAAACACATTTCAAACAGTGGACATGTAAACTAAAACTCAGTCCAAAGACAGACCAGTGCACCAAAACTGTCAATAAATACACAGGTCAGTCTAAAAACACATTCAACATGAGACTGGTAGAGTTGAAACAGTGTGTTACACAGCCATCAGTCTCTGACTGAGAACATTTAAAGAGTCACAATTTATGTTTTTGTGACAGATCATCTTGATGACATTTAATCCAGTACAAATTTCAAAATAACATGTTTTCCTGGTGATAAAATTAAGGCAGAACAGATCTGAGCTATAGCACATGAAATCAGGGAAGATTCAAACTTCATCAGTAAAATAATTACAATGAAAAAACATGAACACATCCTTCTCATGTCAAATAATTCAAATCAAGGTTTAATGTCTAAATTTGAAGTATTTATCTTTCAGTATCAAAAGTAGAATCAACTTACTTCCAACATCCAGTCTGGTTCCTCCACCGAACGTGAGCCACAGTGATACAAACTCATTGAGCCGCTGTACAAAAACCTCTGACTGTAGAGAGACACCACTCTCTGACTGTGAAACAAACAAACTCTACAACACTACTTTTACGTCCTGATTGAAACCCAACAGACCAATTCTTCAACTGACAATGTGAAATTCCATATGTATATTTAGAGAGAATTTTTCAAAAATGATTTTCCATTTTGTAAAATTATTTTATTGGAATGTATTTCAATATAAATTTAACAACATTAGAAATACACATCATGATTTTAATATCATATTTATCAAAACAGAAAACCAATCTCCTGAAAATTCTTGCAAAAGTTTGACTCCAGAGTGAAAATGATTGATTAAAGTGATCCAAGTCCCTGCTGGAGTCAGTCAGAGCATTTCCATAGAGAGCCACTTTGCATCAGCAGCACCATGCTCCAGTGCTCTGGGAGAGTTTATAGTCCTGACAGTTGAAGACTGGATGACTGACAGCTGTCCTTCAGGACAACAGAAGACAGAGAAATCCTCCTCATCACAAACATGAGTGTGATCTGCGTCCTCATCTGGACTCTCCTCTGCTGCTGCTTCACAGGTAAAGTCCAGAGAATCCAACTCCTCTCCTCTATGAACATCCGTCCCTCTGAAATGAAGCCCACAAAACCATGAGGCTGCTTTCTCTTTCTGTCTGTGTCTCCTCAGAGTCCAGAGGCCAGGTCACAGTGACTCAGTCTGCAGCAGTCAGCTCTGCTGTGGGACAAACCGTCACCATCACATGTAGGACCAGTCAGAATGTCTACAGCTCCAACTATTTAGCCTGGTACCAACAGAAAGATGGACAACCTCCTAAACTGCTCATTTACTACGCCAGCACTCGAGATTCAGGGACTCCAGGTCGTTTTACAGGCAGTGGATCAAACTCTGACTTCACTCTGACCATCAGTGGAGTTCAAGCTGAAGATGCTGCAGTTTATTACTGTCAGAGTTATCATGAGATCAACAGTCAAGCTGTGTTCACACAGTGAAAAACCGTCGTACAAAAACCTCCCTCAGTCAGACTGAACAGAAACTGAACTGACTGTTGCTCACTGATACACTTCACTGAACATACAATCCGGCTCTCACACAGTGTACACACACGCATGTGTTGGAAGTTATTGCTATTTTTTCAAATCATTTTTGGATAAAGGTTCCCGCATCATTAAGCTGGATGGCCCAAAATGTTCTCCCATTCAATAAATCCAAATCTGAAATCCTCCTGTTTGGTCCCTCAAATCCCACCACCCCCACAGACAAAGCCTCTGTCCTCCCTGACACAAACATCAAACTATCAGTCAGAAACCTCACTGTCATCTTTGACTTAAACTTGTCTTTACATCTTTACAATCAATCAGATGTCATGTTTCCTCCAGCTCCAGTCCATCTCTAAATGGATAAATGTAATAGCCATTTTTGATCTAGAAAAAGTTTTTCCACTTTAGAAAAGCCTTTTTGTGGAGATCAGGCCGACAGAATGTGAACCTTCCTTTGAAAAGCTCCTTAAAATGTTTAGTTTAGTTTAGTTTAGTTTAGTTTAGTTTAGTTTAGTTTAGTTTAGTTTAGTTTATTTGAGCAGTCCACAACATCATTTATACTCAAAAGAGAGAGAGAAAACAAAAAAAAAGGAAAATTTACATTGTGAGCTCAAAAGGAGTATGCCGAAGCTAATGAGCTTATTAAAGCCTACCCCCAGGCACTGCTATATACATTATCCTATCATAATCAACAAATGGCTATTACAATCATAACGAAACAAGTGCTTAACCAAACATACATACAACTGTAAACACATACATACACCAATGACAAGGACACCATGTAAACCTAAATACATATACCGGTATGTATACATTCACACCTACATGCACTCACATATACACCACAAACGTGCCTTAAGCATTAAGCATACCCATTTATTTTGTAATTCTGCAACATCCCTGAAGATGTACCATTTCCCCGGTTGTTTTGTTCTATAGGGCAAGACTCATCATTCTTATTAATGTTATAGTTAGTAACATAAATTGTAGTAGTAGCAGCAGTAGTATCAGCAGTAGCAGCAGAATTATTGTCATTATTATTATCATTGTCATTATCTCTGAATGGTAGTGCAACGATAGCAATGACAACAATATTAAGGCCTAACATTTGCAACCAGCCCAATAGAGATCTCAATTCTTAACACTTTCTAATAATGAGTCTTGTTAACCTGCACAACAAAACACCCACAGACTACACAGTACTTTTAAGTAAATCAGGTACCCCAAGAGTTAAAGCTCTTCCTGAACCATATACTAAACTAATACCATTCTTTTATACAGTGATTTGAATTTGTACAGAGTTGAACGTAGCTTAATTTGTGTTTCCAATCCATTCCAAAGCCGAACCCCTTTGACAGACACACACATGCTTTTCTAGTTGTTCGTGCCCCCTGTACTTTAAAGTTCATAGATCTTCTTAAATCATACTCTCCTTCTCTAATTATAAATAAGTGTTGAATTTGTTCCAGTAGCAAGGATTTACTGGCTTTATAGAGCAGCTGCGCAGTGTAAAAATCAACTAGATCATGAAGTTTTAATAGTTCAGAATGTAAAAATATTTTGTTCGAAGGTTCATAGTACCGTGCCTTATTCAATACTCTGACTGCTCTCTGAACTGCCCCTCTTTTTTTTTTGTTGCATCCTCTCTGTGCATGTAGCTTTGAAGAGCTCGCTGTCTTCGTGGTTTTTTGGGGGATGGCACGAGGTGGAAGATCGATGGTATGTATGCAGGAGAGACAGGATCGTTGCTGACAGTTCCTGAAATAATTTAGAAACGGGGAAAAAAGAAAATCAACATTAAACATTGCGTATGCCACTCAGATAACGTTATGATCACTGCTAAGGCTATGGACTGAGTCCACATTACTAAATTAATTAATATGGATCACGATTGGTTCGTGATCCATATTAATTAATTTGGATCAAGTGAAAGCTTAGCGGCTTGCAGCTTTGCAACTAACATGAGTACATTAAACATGCAGTACACATTTAGTCTGGGTGCGGAGGAGACCCGAGGGGAGGGGGAGAGAAGTGAGCAAGAGCCTCGAGGAAGAGAGGAAAATGACAGGTTAAGACTCCGATCAGCATGGACTAACACAGAACAGACAATTCGGAATGCGTTAAACATATTTTTTGAAGAGACAAAGTAGTGTTTAAGCCTGCCTATTGTTTGCGAATCTATTTTTGGTCTCAGAGTGCGGCTGTGGCTGGTTCTGCCGTGCGAGGTTTACAAAACAATACTAGAGGAAGAGATGCCTGATCGTATCAATCATCGGTTTAACAGAGGAAGAGGGCAAATATATAAAAGCACACACACCTCCAACAAAACGTTCCACTGGTTCTTGCTGGTCGCCACTGCTGCGTTGTGTGTTCCTCACCAGCACGCTGAAGTGCAGCGATCCACTTCTCTCTCCATTCTACATCTGCCGGAAACCTGTGAAATGGCGATCCTGCCTTTTTTTCTCTGTAGTCGCTACACCCAGCTGCTACACAGCTAAGAACCATTTTTTCGCTGCTTTGATGCAGACTTCTCTGCCGAGCACACCAGAAACACTGTGGCGCTCCGGGTTTGTTTTCCTTCCAACATGGCGGCCACATCCCAGCATGCATTGCGAGGCCAGGTGTGTAACGTCAGCTGCAAATACTCTATAGCTCCATGAAGCTATAGTTTCTGGCCCTTAAGTGGGCCATGACAGAGAAGTTTAGGGAGTACCTGCTGGGCCACAAGTGTATCATATACACTGACAATAATTCCCTCAGTCACTTGTCTTCAGCTAAGCTAGGTGCAACAGAGCAGTGTTGGGCTGCCCAGTTAGCATCCTTTGACTTTGAAGTAAGGTCTGGGAGGAGCAACAAGAATGCAGATGCGCTCTCTCGCCAGCATCTGCCGGAGCCATCAGCCCTGGAGATCATTGTCCCTGGTACACCACTCCCTGAGCTGCTGCAGCAGGCTTTGGGGCATGCACCGACGGGAGTCACGCAGGCTGCTGTAGTTGCCCTGCCACATCACACACCCTCTGATCTTCAGGCCCTACAGGAAGCAGATCCGGTTTTGCAGGAGATCCTGGGGTTCTGGAGACGGAAGCGGCAACCTGATGTGCAGGAGCGGAGACAACTATCTCCTCCCGCTTTGGCGTTGATCCGTCAATGGGACCGGTTGGTCGAGAGCGATGGGATCCTGTACCAGAAGGTCTTCCGCCCCGATGGGGCCGAAATGATGCTTCAGTTGTTGTTGCCTGTTGCTTTAAAGGGAGAGGTGCTTATGCAAGATCATCAGGGCCATGACCACCAGGGTGTACATAGAACATTGGGGCTACTGCGGCAGCGGTGTTATTGGCCGGGTATGTCTTCTGATGTGGCCCAGTGGTGTCAGGCTTGTGAAAGGTGCCAGGTTGCCAAAGACAACCAACCAGCTGCTCGGGCCTTTATGGGGCATTTGCTGGCATCTCGCACTAATGAGATTTTGGCCATGGACTACACTGTCCTGGAACCGAGTCATAATGGCCTGGAAAAGGTGCTCATTATGACTGTCGTTTTCAGCAAATACACGCTTGCTGTACCTACTTGGGACCAAAGAGGCTCTACGGTGGCTCAGGTTTTGGTTTCCGAGTGGTTCTTTAAGTTCGGGGTCCCTGCCCGCATACATTCAGACCAGGGCCGTAACTTCGAGAGCTCGCTTATTCAACATCTCTGTAACCTCTATGGCATCCAGAAATCCCACACCACTCCTTACCATCCAGCTGGTAATGGCCAGTGTGAGCGTTTCAATCGCACCCTCCACAACCTATTGTGGACCTTGCCGGTGTCTTGTAAACAAGATTAGCTTGCCACAGGTGTTGTACTCCTATAACACGACTCCCCACCAGGTCACTGGTGAGTCCCCCTTCTATTTGATGTTTGGGCAAGAACTTAGACTCCCAGTGGACTTCCTGTTGGGTAGAGTCCCAGATCCTGTTCATGGCGACATTCATGAGTGGGTTCAGGAGCACCAGGCTCGGTTACATGTGGCCTTTGAAGGGGCCCGAGAAAGGTTGAGGGTCGCGGCTGAACGCAGGAAGAAAAACTATGACCGACATGTCCGAGATGCGCCATTGATGGAAGGCCAGTTGGTAAGGTTGTGGGATTTTAGTGTGCGAGGCCGTCAGAAAATCCAAGATCTCTGGGGCCCTGTGGTTTACAGAGTGGTGAGAGCACCGACTGAGGGAGGGTCGGTATACACCATTGTGCCTGTTGATGTTGTTGATGAGCTGTCAGGTGATGGGGATTTGTTTCTGCTGGGACAGGAGGCCTCACGAGCAACTCCGGCTCCAACAGCCCCAGCGGCCCACACAACTCCCCAGTCGCTGTTCACACCACCAGAATTTGATCCTGCTGTATCCGATCACAGGTCACCTGCTTTGCTGGCTGTGCCTTCAGTCACCCTCAATGTCCCCAGTGGAGCAACAGTACGACAGACCGCAAGGTCAACTGCTGGTCGACACCCAAATGTCCATCGTTTACCACGGTCAGTTCAGGAGCCCGTCCACGGGGCTGCAGGCCCCTCTGACTTGGCCTCTAATGCTGTGATCGCTGTCTTTAGGCCATGGGATTAGGTGGTACTGTGGGAATCAAAGGGTTCATCGTCAGGGCGACGATTTCCGAAGCGGGGGTGGACTGTAGCAGGAGGAGGTTTCTGTGTGGCCCGCAGTAATTAACCAATCCCAGCAGGGGGAGCTGGCTATAAAGGCACACTCTACCTGTGCTCCAGCAGGTCCCGCCCCCTTGGGCACCTCTCTTCTGGGTCTGTGTTACTGTTCTGCTCGCCTTGGAGTGAACGGCGTTTCTGCTCAGCTTTGATCTGAGGGAACGGCGGCATGTGCTGAGCTACTACTAAACTGTGGTGAGTGTGATTTTCCCCCTCTTTGTGCGGGGCCATGTCGCCAGGTAGCAACAGCAGCTGTAATCAGCTGTTGTACATGTGTGTGTAGGTGATTACCTCCGATACGCCGTGCCTCCTCCATTTTGAGTGGACCGACGGATGCTATTGGTGTGGTATGTGGACAATACAGCTGTGATGGCCTCGCTTAACAGAAACTTTATTGATCATATCTCCATTCTTCATGCTTGGGCTCTGCACAAATGTCTTTGTGTTGATGGTGCGGCCGTGACGATCATTGCAGCTTCGGACCACGGGTGCTCCTTGGGGTCTACCGGACCGTGGCATGGTCCCCCCCAGCTGTCCTGGGTTACAACCTGTATGCAGCCGGCAGTGACGGCTGTCATTCTGGAGCACCATGGACTCAATTATCGGGTGATGGGCCACCATCGCTTTTATTGTGTGAATGAGTGTGAACTCGGGTTTTCCACTTTTCGTTTGTTTTTGGTTGCGCCATCACAGTTACTGGTTGTTTCTTTTCTTACTTTTGGTTTGCCTTTTTTTTAATTTGATTTTTCATGTGATGGCATATTTCTTTTTTTTGTCTTTTGTTTTCTTCTTAGTTAAGTCTTCCTTCGTTGTAAGGGGGTATCCTCCCCCCTTTCTGTTTTGTTAAAAGAAGTAAGTTTTGTTTATATTAATTTCAGGTGGGGCAGTTTACAGTTCATTGCATTTATTTATTTTACTTGTTGTGATGTGACTGCCCACCACCTGTGTTATATTGATTATGATGAATGATTCTTTTTGATTATTGTTTGATGTGTTTGTTTACGAGGAAACCCATCCTTTTAACAACTCATTTCTCTTTCCTCCCTTTCAGAGGCTGAGCACGGTGGTAGTGGTGCAGGTGTCCCCGGGTGACGGTCTCCTTCCTGTGTGACGTGTGTGCACCCGATGGTTTGAGTGTGTCCATCTTTATTTTGGTGTGAAAGTGTTCACGTGTGTCTGGGGTGATCCCTTTGAGACCCTCTTCTCTCCTCCTACACTGTGTCCCCAACGGTAAGCCAGCCGCTGTTTGGGCTCCCCCCTCTTTCCCTCCATTTTTAGAGTGTGAGTGAGATGTAAAGCATTTAATAAAAAGATTATTTGTTTGAACGGAACCACGTCTCCTGCTGCCTTTAGTCCCGGACCTGGGTGCCATAAGGGGCACCTCCTGATATACATATTTCCGTGGGTGTAACACCTGGGGTGGCGTTGTCTGGCTCCTGGGTGCATAGCTTCCACATAGCAGTGGTTAAAACACTACACACCAATTTACTATTTCTCTTCCCGTTGCCACATATGGTTGTCTCAAAAACCCAGGAAACACACTTGCCTCACAGCACACCAATTGGGAACCACTGCCATGATGTAATCCCCACAAGTAATCCCATTTTTTGGTAGAAAATAACTGTACTCAAAATACACCAAATTTATACTGTAACTATAATGGAATACAGCTACTCCTAATGTGAGGAACATCTATGATCCCAGCTGGATGATTATGACAAGGCAGGCATTGAAAACGTTCACCTGAAAATCTGCGTCAGCGAGGCAACTGTCTTCAAAGTGATACTTAATTTTTATGGCCCTGGGGGGTATTGCACAAAATCAGGATAAATACATCCAAGATAAATGAAAATATGCGACTTGAGTAAGCCAAGTCGGTGTTTTCTCGGATTAATCGGTTGCACGTTTGCCGAGCCAGGATGAAAAGACGCGGCTTACTCAAGCCAGGTGTGGCGCATCAGGATAAGTGCACGTTCACGGCGGGGGGGGGGGGGGGGGGGGGGGGGGGCTCACTTAAAAAGGGAGGTGCCCCAGAGCGAGGACTTTACACAAAACACATCCATTATTACAAGCCTGTATGTCTGCCTTAAGTGACGTTTAAGGCATAGCGCCCCCACGCTTCAATGGTGAGGACAAGTACTGCATGCAGGACGGCATCTTGATTAAAGTGAAACAGTGATGCGCAAATCATCCACTAAAAATGGCCTAATTCTGCATACGATCCGTGATTATGATCATACAAAATAATAATAATAAAATACAGGAAATACACGGGGGAAACAGCATTTTGCCAATATGTAGGATGTTTATTTAAGAAAATTTCAACCCTGTGTCCGTGTTATCTATTGAATCAATTGTTCTCCTGCTGTGTTCTGTTTCATCCCTCATCTGTCATGAAGAACAAACCTGTCCGGCCAGAAAAGAACCTGCAGCAGGTGAAAACCAAACATAAAAATATTCTGCATTCTGGTCAGTAATTTAAGCGTCGCCCAAAGAGCAATTATCAAATGAAGTGATAAATTTGTTGTCTTCTGAGAATGAATTTCTGTATGATTTAAGCCGTTAAAAAAGTGGAGTCAGAATGATGTGGGACCCTTTCATTCTTAAAGGTGGAGTCCTGAAATAGGACGATTTTCCTATTTTCAGGAGACAGTTAAGACAAAATGATATGCTGTCTGTTATATTGTAGTCCATTTTAGTGGTGTGATACATTTATTTTTCCTTTGTTTCTCATTTTACTCATTGTGTAACTTCAGGGTTGTTGTATTTTATTTCTTATTCTTTATTTTTTACATCAGTGTGGTTTAGTACCAATTTCATTAAGGTTTTTTTTTTTTTTCATTGTCTTTACAATAATTGTGAACCTTTTATTGTAGGACTTGTATTAATAAAGAAAGGATTCTGAAATGTCTGTGTTGAAAGTTATTTTGGTCTTCATAAAATCTGTGCAACAAAATATTACTAAAGTGAACCAGACTCTGCAAATGTAACAACTACAGTAGTAAGATTTGGCTGCAGGATGATTAAATGATGTAATGTGAAGAAAAATCATGGAAATGCTGTAAACCACACCCATTTCTCACATTGTTGACAGCAGTTTAATCTCATCCTGGGTAGTTGGCCTGCTCTGGAGCAGCTAGCTGCAGAGAATAAATCACCATGGTGACTTGCCCGGGATAAACTTGGCCAGCTTTTGTGCAGTCGACTTGAGGCTTACTTCGTCCAGGATAACCACAATTTGCCGGCTTAATCCCTTATCCTGGTTTTGTGCAATACTCCCCTGATTGACTCAAACTTTGTTTAACTTGCCTGTTTGGTAGCTTCACCAAGAGAATCAGGCTTGGCCTCATCAACGTTCTCCCTGAACTCCATCAAAACACTGGCAGCATTTTGCATCGGAGTAAATGCTTTAAGGAAATCCTGTAATAAATGTGAGGCAGCATTCTACTATAAGCTTAAGTAAGGGGAGACACAGGTGCCACACATTAGGGCAGTAACGAGGCAGGCAGGAGAACATGAGGGCAGACAGAAAACAGGAAGACAGGACATGCACAATACAAAACAGGCTCCGAGCGCTCCCATCAGGCCACAGGGGCACAGATAGTACCCCCCCTCCCAAGGTGCACCTCCTGGCGCACCACGGGGCAGACGCAATGGGCTCAAACAGGACACAGACTCTGCAGCAGATCGAGTATGGGGACGGGACACAGACTCTGCAGCAGACGGGGAAACAGGAACGGGGAGACGGAAATAAACACTATATCAACGCTTACTTTTTCCTCGTCTTCGGCGAAATGCAGCAAACAAAGGAACTGCGTCTCCCTCTGCTTTCATTTAGTCATCATTTTAGTTTTATATGTGCATGCGTGCAGCTTGTTTTCTCTGAGAGGGAGCAAGGGTCAGTGCTCATGTGTATCGGTGGTGCGTGTACGCTCCAAAGCAGACACAGACACACGGATGCAGAAAGCATGATCCAGGCTTCACACAACACCACTACTGAAATAATGCCATGGTATTTCGTTTAAATGCAATACTAAAACAATTTAGATGCCAGCTTGTATTGCAAGTCAATATGCCAAAATACAGGAACTTCAACTTCTGTGAACTCAGAGGTACTCCAACAATGATTACTGAACCGTCATGTCCTACCTGAAGCACCAGAACTGCTGATCTCCCTACCTTTTCAGGAGAAACAGAAATATTTTTCAGTATTGATTCTGCAATTGATTGTGCAGTCAATCATAAAGTTGATAAGCAATGTGCACAGAAGAAAAGAACAATAAATTACTTACTTATCAATCAGCAAAGCCTGCTCAGAGCAAATCTAATGTTTGATTCACAGAGGGACAGGCTTATTCCACATGGCACATATGCACACATAACACATGCAAGGTGGTGCACGCGCAAACACACACACACACACACTAAAATATGTGTTTTGATATTCCAAACAGAAGTACACATGTGAGACCTACTGCACAATCTAAGGTTGTCTGCAACATTTTTCCATTATGTAAACATGGATAAGACATCTAAAGACACGTAAAGAGACATTTAACTGCCACACACATCAAGAGAATTGGGCTGGTTTTGTTCTGATTCTGCCTCCTCCAGACCTCGCGCGGACAGCTGCCGATTATCTTTGCTCTCAAACGATTCTCCTGTAAGAGCATCTTTATGTCTGTGGTGTGTCAAGAGAGAATTTGTCCTGACAATCGGCTCCAAAACCGGTCGGGAAAGACAATCGTATATGTTGAACTTGTTCAATATTTCCAACAACAAATTTTTGTGACTGTTTGAAGCCGAGCGCTGCAGAGAAATCGCTGAGAGAACTGTCAAGTGGAACGAAATTTAGCCAATCAAGAACCAAGCTTCTCAGCTGACTGACCATAGACATAGTACACCTAGAGACCGTGCTTATAGGACAGAACATACTAGACACCGCGTTGACTGTGTCTCTGCAGCATCGGAGATGCACTGTTAGAACCAGTGCATGAAAGTGGATGGAGGTGAGAAATTCTCCTTCATCCTAAAGTAAAATTATTCACGAGATTTTCTACAGACATCCAATGATCTGTGGTTACAACCTGTTTAATTCAAAATGTCACATGTGTATCAATGAGACTTGGTGCTTGGATGTTTTCAACATGCCAGTCTTACCATCCAAATACAATATCAGTGGAAAAGATGCCCGACTTTTGTCCCATTTATAGATACGGTATTCTAATGAGGAGAACATGCAAACCACATCCTGCATAATCACTGTTCACTGGTAATGTGAACAAAAAACAATATGGAGAGAGCTGGTTGTTAAACAGTGAAGTATTTGTAGTCGGTGAGGGGGCTGGTGGGCTGGGAGGGATAGGGGTATGTTGAGGGTATGACTGAGGTGTGTGTGTGTGTGTGTGTGTGTGTGTGTGTGTGTGTGTGTGTGTGCATTCTTGTATTTCTATCCTTGTCGGGGCCAAATGTCCCCACAAGGATAGCAAAACGTGGAACGACGTGCCTTGTGGGGACCTTTTTCCGGTCCTAAGTAGGAGAAACAGTGTTTTCTTGACCATGTTGTTGTTACTGAAAAAACTAAAAGTGCAAAAACATTTCTTTAGGGTTAGGCTTTGTTGTGGTGTGGGTTAGGGTTAGGGTAAGGGTCAGGGTTAGGGGCTAGACATGAATGGGAGTCAATGGACGGTCCCCACAAGGATAGAAATACAAGACTGTGCGTGTGTGTGTGTGTGTTCAGTGAAGTGCATCGGTGAGCAGCAGTCACTTCAGTTTCTGAGGGTGGTTTTTGTACGACGTTTTTCACTGTGTGAACACAGCTTGACTGTTGGGATAATGAAAACTCTGACAGTAATAAACTGCAGCATCTTCAGCTTGAACTCCACTGATGGTCAGAGTGAAGTCAGATTTTGATCCACTGCCTGTAAAACGACCTGGAGTCCCTGAATCTCGAGTGCTGGTGCTGTAAATGAGCCTTTTAGGAGGTTGTCCATCTTTCTGTTGGTACCAGGCTAAATAGTGTGTCCTGCCAGAAGTGTAGACGTTCTGACTGGTCCTACATGTGATGGTGACGGTTTGTCCCACAGCAGAGCTGACTGCTGCAGACTGAGTCACTGTGAACTGGCCTCTGGACTCTGAGGAGACACAGACAGAAAGAGAAAGCAGCCTCGTGGTTTTGTGGGCTTCATTTCAGAGGGACGGATGTTCATAGAGGAGAGGAGTTGGATTCTCTGGACTTTACCTGTGAAGCAGCAGCAGAGGAGAGTCCAGATGAGGACGCAGATCACACTCATGTTTGTGATGAGGAGGATTTCTCTGTCTTCTGTTGTCCTGAAGGACAGCTGTCAGTCATCCAGTCTTCAACTGTCAGGACTATAAACTCTCCCAGAGCACTGGAGCATGGTGCTGCTGATGCAAAGTGGCTCTCTATGGAAATGCTCTGACTGACTCCAGCAGGGACTTTTATGGGACTTTTATGGGAATATAAAGATGAGTTCTCTTTTTTTATAAATATAATTTATATAATCATTACATGCATTTTTAATGTCAAATGTATATAGAAATACATTCCAATAGAATAATTTTCAAAAATTTAAAATACATTAAAAAAATATATATATTTCTAAATATACATATAAATGTACACATTGTCAGTGTAGGAATTGCTCTCTTGTGTTGAGTTTGAATAAGGAAGTAAAGGCAGTTTTGCAGAGTTTGTTTGTTTCACAGTCAGAGTGGTGTCTCTCTACAGTCAGAGGTTTTTGTACAGCGGCTCAATGAGTTTGTATCACTGTGGTACACGTTCGGTGGAGGAACCAGACTGGATGTTGGAAGTAAGTTGATTCTACTTTTAATACTGACAGATAAATATTTCAAATTCAGACTTTGTTCCTTGTTTTGAATGATTTGAAATGAGAAGGATATGTTCATGTTTTTTCATTAGAATTATTTTATTGATCAAGTTTTATTCTCCCCAGATTTAATGTGGTACATAGCTCAGATCTTTTGCTTTTTAATTTTTTCACCAGGAGAACATTTTATTTCGAAATTTTCACCAGATTAAAATTCCATCAGGATTACATTATAAATAAAGAAATATATTGTGACTCTTTCAATATATGTAATTAATCAGTCAAAAAAACAGATGTTGTGACTCTTTAAGTGTGTTCATTCAGAGACTGATGGCTGTGTAACACACTGTTTTAACTCTACCAGTCTCATGTTGAATGTGTTTTTAGACTGACCTGTGTATTTATTGACAGTTTTGGTGCACTGGTCTGTCTTTGGACAGAGTTTTCGTTGACATGTCCACTGTTTGAAATGTGTTTGTGTTGTATTGTGTGCAGGCTTTATTCTTCTAGTTTTATTGAGTGTTTTCTAATCAAAGCTGGCTTTATTCTTGGTGGAAAACAATGGTTCTGCATTCTGTTTCTGTTATTCAGTTCATATCCATGTCATTTTGCATGTAAATATAACTCGTGATGATCACTTTTTTTAAAAAAAATTGTCAAAACCTTATGGTTTGTTATCTTATCAACATTTTTTTCAAATGTTCAAATTTTAAAGCTCATTTCGTTAAAGTTTCCTCTCATAAGTTATAAAGTGTAAAATTTCTGATCACGTTGATGCAAATCTTTGCCAGTAAAGGTTGAGACGTGTGCTTGTGTTCCTTCCAGTGTAGTTTGAGGTGTTTCAGGTCAAACTGTGGGATGATTCTCTCTGTGCTGATGTGCATGAGAGGCTACTTCAAAGGGAAGTGAAACAATGTGTGAGTGAGTGACTGCTGGAGCAGAAAAAGCATCTGGCAGCAACTTGTTGAAGGACAAAATGATGTGTGTCCCACTGAAGCTGTCCAGGTGTGTGCTGTTTGATTGACAGCTGGCTGCTCCCTGTCCTCTCATCTGATTGGTGTCTCCTAGGTGACAGGCCCCCCACCCTGACGGTGCTGCCCCCCTCCAGAGAGGAGCTGCAGCAGGGGAAGGCCACGCTCATGTGCCTGGCCAACAAGGGCTTCCCCTCAGGCTGGAGTCTGAGCTGGAAGGTGGAGGACAGCAGCAGCAGCAGCAGCTGGGAGGAGAGCAGGAGCCCCGGGGTGCTGCAGAAGGACGGCCTCTACAGCTGGAGCAGCACCCTGAGGCTCCCTGCAGACCAGTGGAGGAAGGTGGGCTCTGTGACCTGTGAGGCCACCCAGGGCTCCCAGACTCCCCTCAGAGAGACACTGAGGAGAGACCAGTGTTCCCAGTCCTGACCGGACTCACTGGGACTCTCACACTGCTTTGACTCTCACACTCATCTCACCTCTGTCATTCACTCTCTTTCACTTTCTTCCATCATCAAACCAAACTCTCTTCATCAATATTCATCTTCTTTCATCATGATTTTCTTTCAGCTTTGACAAAATAAACACTCTTTTCATGTCAACTCTTTGGTCTTGGATGAGTTTTTTCCAGCAATCAAATAATCATAACACCTTGTTTGGAGCAGAAATGTCATTTGATAGATATTCTCAGTATTCCAGCTGTTGTTGTTGAATTACTTTCATGTCAAACAGACTCAAAACACAGTCAGTCAGAGGAAGCTGTGTCCTTCATTCATGATGAAGAAATGAAGAAACTTTTCTTTAAATTAATAAACAAAAACGTGGACGAAATTGTTGGTCCCCTTCGTTTAATGAAATAAAAATTCTAAGTCGTCAGAGAAACAACTTGAATCTGACAAAAGCAGTGATAAATAAAAATTCTCTGAAATTTATCCAGTGAAAGTCAGACATTGCTTTTCAACCATGCTTCAAGAGAATTATTAAAAAAAATTTAACTCAAGAAACAGGCCAACACAAAAATGATGGTACCCTTAACTTAATATGTAGTTGCACATTCTTTTGAGGCAGTCACTGCAATCAAACAATTCCTGTAACTGTCAATGAGACTTCTGGACCTTTCAGCAGGTATTTTGGCCACTCCTCATGAGCAAACTGCTCCAGTCACCTCAGGTTGGAATGGTGCCTTTTTCAGACGACATATTTCAGCTCCATCCAAAGATGTTGGATAATATTTAGGTCAGGGCTCATAGAATGTTGTCATGCAGGTGAGTGAGAGCTGTGCGCTTATAGATGGCAGGGAGGACCAGTTGCCTTCGGTCTGTGGTCTTTCGATATAGTAAGTCATTTTCGATGTGTAACCTGTTCCACTCCCTTAAGAGTCTTCTTGTTGCTGCATTCATACTCCCTTTGTTGTGTTCTGTGAATGGCGTGTTGTTTTCCTTTAACTTCATAACTTTTCCAATCACTGGGTCAGCTCTCTGTTCCATCATGACTTACTGTCTGTAGGGGTTCTGTGTCAGGTTGGTTTTGTGATGCCAAGCTAAGGGCTGCCACCTCGGCTACATCTTTTTGTTGGGCTCTCTGGCTCCCTTCCCATACGGCACCAACTGCATCTGCTGGCAGTTCCTCAGAACACTCTGACATGAATGCATTTATGTCAAGGTGACAATGGGTTAATGTATCGGCATCGATGTTTGTTTTGGCGGGCCGATATTTAGCATCGGCGTGAAAATCAGCCAGCTGGCCAACCCACCGGTGGCCCACTGCATTAAGCTTTGCAGTACTGAGAATGTAGGTGAGTGGGTTATTTTCTGTGAATACTGTGAAGTGAAGGGCATAGAACAAATAGTCATTAAACTTATCACATACTGCCCACTTGAGGGCCAGGAATTCAAGCTTCCTGCTGTGCAAGTGATAGTTTTGTTCAGCTGGTGTTAGTGTACGTGACCCATACCCAATCACCCTCAACCTCCCTTCTTGTTGCTGGTAGAGGATGGCTCCCAGGCCGTTCTGGGAAGCGTCCGTATGGAGCACAAAAGGGTGTGTGAAATTTGGATCGGCCAGTTCTGGGGGAGAGGTGAGCATGTCAATCAGGCATTCCAAAACCTGCTGATGTTCTTCAGTCCACTTCACTGGGGTTCGGGATAACAGCTGGGAACCTTTTGTCCTTCCTCTTGATGTTTTGGGCTGCAGTGAGTCTGACTTTACCTGAAGCAGGTCAGAGAGGGGCTTGGCAACGCCTGAGAAATCCTGCACATATGTTCTGTAATAGCTCATAAACCCAAGCAACTGCCGATCATCGCCAACTGTTGGTGGTGTTTTGTGTTTCAATACCTACACGGCTTTCAGCTCCTTTGGATCAGTTTTCACCCCTTCTGCTGACACCAGTCGACCAACATAACGGACCTCTCGGTGGAACATCTCACATTTCTCAGGCTTCAACTTTACCCCATTACGCTGTAGGGGTTGGAGGACTTTTCGAAGAACTTGCAAATGCTCATCAAAGGATTTGGAGAAGCAGAGCACGTTGTCGAGGTTGGGGATGCAACATTCATCACGGAGTGTGTCGAGCATCTCCTCCATACTCCGCTGGAATGCTGCTGGGGCGTTTGACAATCCTAATGATATCCTGACCCACTCATACAATCCCCACGGAGTCGTGAATCCTGTCAGATACCTTGATCCTTTTTCAATGAAGCCTTGGTGGTAGGCTTTGCCTTGGTCGAGAATTGAGAACCAGCTGTATCCTCCCGATGAATCAGTCAGATCTTGGATCCGAGGAAGTGGGTGTCGATCTGGAACAGTTTTGTTGTTAAGAAGCCGATAATCTATACAGAGGCGTAGGGAGTCATCCTTCTTTCTGACGCAAATGACAGTGGCAGCGTCGGGGGATTTGGACTTCGCAATCCACTTTTTGACCAAGAGCTCCTGGATGTACTCTTTTACTTCTCTGTATAGGGGCTTTGGGATGGAGGCATAGCATTTTTGCACTGGGGTGTCATCCTTGACCTTTATCTCCATTTGTAGAGAGGAGATACATCCAATGTCACCACTGTCATGAGAGAGTGCTCCAGACTCATCGAGGAGCACCTCCTTTACTTTCACTTTTTGTTCAGGGCTCAGATGACTGATGTCAACAGGTGGCAACCATTGCTTTGCAGGGGTGTCATCGGCAGAAGTAATATTGTTCACCTCAACAGTCATTACTTCTGTTTCAGCAAGAGCAGCCTGTGACTCTGGTGCATCTGTTTCTAGAACCTTGGCCATGTGTTGGATGGTGCCCGGAGGAGTTCTCTTTGGTAGAATCACCTCATGCTTGGAGGAGTTGGAGATGGGTATCTTGACTTAAGGTGGCCGGGTGTTGGTTATTTCCAGGAGACCTTCTCCTACACTCAGCTGCCCTAATGTATTGTTGTCTTCTGCAGGTTCATAGAGGATGAGTGGATCGGTGGGATCAAAGTTTGGGGGCACCCTGCAGCACACATGTGCTACTTTTCCTGCTCGAATGATGACATTTTCTTTGCCAACTCGCACAGTGGTCGGGTCACAGCCAGTTTTCTGTGGGGCTTGAATGAAATTGACCATAGCAACAACTTCCTCTTCTTCCACCCCAAATGCTCTGCGTATAAGACTGATAACTGTGGCAACGGCATCTGCACAGAGCTCTCAACTGTTGAAGATTGCTTCGAGTACATTTGCTCCTACTAAGGGCTGGGGTAGTGACATTTGGCTGACCAGAAAAGGGGATTTGTATCGTGAGATTGGGATCATCGTATCCTGAAAGGTTGACAGTTAGTTCAACCCACCCATCATAGGGGATAACCTGTCCATTCACAGCATAAACGTCCAAGTCTGTGTCAAGGAGTTCTTTTAGGGTCTCACTGTGTAATTGGGAATGTGAGTGTCAGCCCATTGTCGATCAATAATACTCACTTGTGAGCCCGAGTGAAAAATCACTGTCACTGGATACCACTAACCTGACATTTAAGTTGAGTTTTCTTTCCAGTCAGGGGAATGTTGTGTTTTACAGTGCACTGACTGGCAAGGACTGGGGCCTGTCTGTTGCATTTAGCCTGTTTCAATGGGAGCCCAGGGGTCTGGCTTACTGGTTGGGACTGAAACTCTGTCGGCCTCTGGTTGTCCCTCTGCAGAGACCGGGTCCCGTTTCCCTGAAATTTTTTCCGCTTCAAGCATCCCACTGCTCGGTGTCCAACTTCTCCACACGCAAAGCAGTGGTTGCACTCTTGAAAGTTCTGTTCTGTGCAATTTGGACAGCGAGCTATCTTTCTCTTCACTTGAACAGGGGCTTGACTTGGCAGATGTTGGGAGAATTTGTTAGGAGTAGGTTGAGGGGTTGGTTGTGGCTAGGGATAAGTTGGTGCTCGGACTGGAGATGTTTGTGGATGGGTGCTGGGGGAACTTGCTGCTTGTCGATCAATTAAAGCAGCCACCATGTGTGTCAGTGTCTCCACCTGTGCACTGAGGTTTTGTATGATCTGATCATTCTTACTGTCCAGTACTTTGTCAGCTGACTTGTTCTCACTCTGTCGACCTGCTGTCTCAACCCTGGCACTCTGGGCACATATTGTCTTCTGACGGGAGTGTTGGCCAAGTCGGCGCTGGTGCTCATTTTCGTCACTTATAATTTCCACCACTTGGTGAAGAATTTCCTCATCGGTGACTTGACTGTTTGAGATGAGAGGTCTTAATCTTTGTCGAAGATCCCCATGTTTTGCAGCTAGACCTTGGTACACTGTGTGGAAAAAAACCTCTTGAATGGTTTTTGGATCATATGAGATACCTGTGTTGGCCTGCCTTGACTGGAAAAGGAGCTTTTGCTTGAGCCCGATCATCCGACACAGAAACTGCTGAGGTGACTCCTGTTCAGTTTGTCTGGAACACATCAGCTCCTGGAACATTTCAGTCGTCACTTTTTCACCAAGATGGGACCTGAGGAAACCTTTGAGTTCAGAAACACTAATTTCCTCCTTGTTCATAAGCATGTCTTTAAAAGTGCCAGGTTTAACAATTCTCAGCACACCCCGGACCACTTCTGCTTCTGCAAAGCCCTCTCTGAGTCCTTCATCAATTTGCTTACCAAGGGTGTTGTAGCTTATGTTGGAGCTCTGATCCCCAATCTGGCCTCCATGTATTTTGAATTCACGTCTTTGGAGGTAGGAGAGATCTTTCAGGGGAACCATCCTCTCTTGGGTTAGTTGTTGCATTGGGTGGGCTTCTGATTCAATATAATGGTTGGGCATAATGACTGATGGGGCAGCTGTTGCTTCACACTGTCTAAGCCTCTCACCAAGTTCCTCATACATTGTTTTCCAAATTTTCCACTGATTGTGTGGTTGTGTTGGCATGTGTGTTTGAGTGAGAATGGAGCTGTTTGTATTGTGTGTTGCTGGAAGGCAGGGATGATTGAGGTGTAGGGTCGAGAGTCTCAATGGGTGGATCAAGTTTAGCATGTCCATGAACATTACATATGAAATAATTCAATACCAACAACTGACTCATACTCTCATCTTCAATATCTAACAAAAAGTCAGACTGCAGATAGGAGGTAACATAGTCCATGCAGCCCTCCTCGTTGCTTGGACTCAACTTCGCTGCCTCCTCACTGTCGGCTGAGATGCTCTTTGCAACCTCATAGAGATCTGTATTTGAAAGTCTGAACAGCTTCTTTTTGATGTCCCACACTAAGTTCTTGCGTTCTGTAGACATGGTGTGTGGTGGTGATGTTGTTGATGATGTGGTATGTAGTGTGAAGTGGTGTGTTTAACCAGCAATGTAGTTCTCTGAAGACTGGCGTGCGTTGTTCTCCCAGATCAGCAGTGCGGCTTGGACACCCACCAGCTGGCTCTTGGATGTAGTAACGCCTCGTCGCCCTGGTCTCATGGTTCTGGTATCACTGGATCAGCTCTCCCTCAATGGTCGTGGAGAGAACCAATCCCGGACGAGCCCCCACAATTTGTTACAGGTCCCAAAGTATTGTGACCACTGTAACAAAGAGATTGTGATCCGTTGTCTCTCGTCTGGAAAACAGGAAAATGTGTTTAAAGAAGTGAAGACACGAACCGCCTGCGTTTCTCCCCAAAAACTTCTCTCAACACAACCATGAAATCCCTAACCTAAATCATAAATCATCTTAACATTTGTCTGTTTCAGTGACCTTTTGTTGTTTAGTCCATCCAGAACAATATGAATCTTTTCACAATCACTTTTCAGTTCCATCACAAACATCAAACAGGATTTGTTCAATTATTTTCAAGTATCCATACAAGTTCCATAACTACTTGCAAATGGTATTAAATGTAGTGCAATCTTACAGTTAATTCACACACATATTCTGTATTTGAGGTTTTGACTCTCTTCATATTGAACACACTGCACAGAAGAAGCACAAATAAACTCAACAGATCAGTTAATTACAGTTCCACAAAAATCTAACATTAAAGGGCAACTCTGGTTTTTTTGACACCTGGACCTTATTTATAGGTGTGTGCATGCTCATATACTCACTCAGAAAAACATTGTGCAGCTCAGGGTCCTTCAGAAGTTATTTAGATCCAACCGATTTAGCAGGGGGCCACGGCAATAGAGCTTCAGCGCGGGCCATAACCTCTGCAAAATCGCTCATTTCGGCTATATTTTTTCATCCATCGCCAGTGTTATCATGAAGTCAGCTCATCTACCGTCTTCAGGTGGGTCAGCTGACAGTTTTCTCTAACTTAGCCACAATTAGCTCGGATGGGAACATCGCAGAGCTCCTCTCCTCAGCAGAGAGGCACTTTGGCTGGGCCTTGGCTGTCATGTCGATCGAGCGTCTGACTTCCAGGGGCCGAGTTGGTCCGAGTCGGGGCCGAGGTGGGTAAACGGCCCAGAGCTTGCTCCACAGAGTCTCCGGAGGTCTCCAGGCCGGCCTGGCCGCACTGCGTGTGGGGACCCGCCACGTTCCGCCTGGATGTCTCTCCTCACCGAGGGTCTCCGGAGGTCTCTAAGCTGGCCTGGCCGCGGGGACCCACCGCAGGAGAGACCCAGCCGCGCCGCGGACGCGCACGCGCACCGCAGCCCTCGTGCGGTTCGCCCAGGCCGGCTTAGAGACTTCCAGAGACTCGTGGTGAGGACCACCACCTGAAGACGGTAGATGAGCTGACTTTATGATAACACTGGCGATGGATGAAAAAGCCGAGCCGTCTCCACTCATTCATTCATACCTTCAATCAATTAACTCGGAAAAAAAACATGCTCCAAACACATCCGACTTGTGCTACAAGAGACTTAAGTTTCTGTTTTGATTCTGTGTGATTTTCAGAGTACACTGACCTGGAAAACAGGAAAATGTGTTTAAAGAAGTGAAGACACGAACCGCCTGCGTTTCTTCCCAAAACTCCTCTGAGGAGGCGGGCAGGGGCCGCACCAAGAGGAACCTGGTCGGAACAGCACCCTCGCGCATTGGTTCCGCTCTTCATCTTTCAAATACACTGAATCACAATAAATCCCAAATTAATTACAATGAAAGTACTGATGATGCAGTCATTTGATATAAACAAAATAAAATGATAATTTAATTGCATAAATGTTATCACATATTTTGAGTGCATCACACAGCCCCAGAACATAACAGAGCCTCCTCCATGTTTCACAGTGGGGACAGTGTTCTTATCACTAAACTGCTTATCACTAATCAAGTAGTGGCTAAGAGACAACAGCCTCCAACTAAACTCAGGAGGTCCCACATTACACCCATGTTAAAATCCCTCCACTGGCTCCCTGTTGCATTCCGTATCCAGTTTAAAACCTTGGTGCTGACCTTCCGAGCTCTACATGGTCAGGCTCCCACATATATCAGAAACTTCATCACACCCCACAGCTCGGCCCAAAGCCTGAGGTCCTCTTACCAGAACCTTGTCAGAGTTCCCTGTACTCGTTTTAAAACTAGGGGTGACCGCTCATTTACATCCACTGCCCCGCGCCTCTGCAATGAGCTTCCTCCGGACCTGCGCTCCCTGCACTCGGTGGATGCTTTTAAGAAACTCTTAAAGATATATTTATTTCAGAAGGCATTCTAGACCCCCAGTCAGTGCTGTCTTGGCAGTAAACACATACTGTCTACATGATTTCTTTTCCCCTTGTTCTTATGTACTGTGAAATGTTTTTTTGTGATTTTTATACTGTGAAGCACTTTGTGAACGATGTCTGTGAAAAGCGCTATATAAATAAATTTTACTTACTTACTTTTCTTGATATGCTTCATTTTTCCTTCTGTGAAAATAGAACTGATGTGCCTTGTCAAGAACTTCCATTTTTGTCTCATCTGTCAATAGGACAGTCTCCCAGAAGCTTTGTGGCTTGTCAACATATAGTTTGGAAAAATTCCAGTCTGGCTTTTTTATGATTTGTTTTTAACAATGCTGTCCTCCTTGGTCATTTCCCATGAAGTCCACTTTGGTTCAAACAACAACGGATGGTGCAATCTGACACTGACATTCCTTGAGCTTGAAGTTCACCTTTAATTTCTTTAGAAATTTTTCTAGGCTCTTTTGTTACCATTCATATTATCCGTCTCTTTGATTTGTCATCAATTGTCCTCCTGCAGCCATGTCCAGGAAGGTTGGCTACAGTCCAATGAATTGTGAATTTCTGAATAATACATGCAACTGTAATCACAGGAACATCAAACTTTCTTGGAGCATCAAACTGCTTGGAGATGGTCTAATAGCCTTTACCTTTAACATGCTTGCATCCTTTGCATATTGGTTTAAGTGTGTGTTGTGTTGTGTCTTCTGTTCTTGCTGTTTATTAGTTTACATGTCAAGAGTTCACAACTTAGGAAGTTTAATGAATCCTGAGCAGTTGACTTCAGGGAAAGTTGTGTTGTCGTCATTCATTATACCGAGAGAGGAACAGTCAGACTCCAATAAAGTGTTTTTGGAAAACATGGGAAGCATTCATCATGTGTGTTACACCACTACAACCATCTGGTTTCAATCAATAATATTGTTGATTTGATAATGACCTGAAACTTGTCCAGCCTCTGTAAATATTAAATAAATCTGTTGATATGTTTGTGTGTGTGTGTGTGTGTGTGTGTGTGTGTGTGTGTGTGTGTGTGTGTGTGTGTGTGTGTGTGTGTGTGTGTGTGTGTGTGTGTTCAGTGAAGTGTATCAGTGAATCAGTGAAGTGTATCCGTGAGCAGCAGTCACTTCAGTTTCTGAGGGAGGTTTTTGTACGACGGTTTTTCACTGTGTGAACACATGTTGACTGTTGGGATAATGAAAACTCTGACAGTAATAAACTGCAGCATCTTCAGCTTGAACTTCACTGATGGTCAGAGTGAAGTCAGAGTTTGATCCACTGCCTGTAAAACGATCTGGAGTCCCTGAATATCGAGTGCTGGCATCGTAAATGAGCAGTTTCGGAGGTTGTCCATCTTTCTGTTGGTACCAGGCTAAATAGTTGGAGCTGTAGACATTCTGACTGGTCCTACATGTGATGGTGACGGTTTGTCCCACAGCAGAGCTGACTGCTGCAGACTGAGTCACTGTGACCTGGCCTCTGGACTCTGAGGAGACACAGACAGAAAGAGAAAGCAGCCTCATGGTTTTGTGGGCTTCATTTCAGAGGGACGGATGTTCATAGAGGAGAGGAGTTGGATTCTCTGGACTTTACCTGTGAAGCAGCAGCAGAGGAGAGTCCAGATGAGGATGCAGATCACACTCATGTTTGTGATGAGGAGGATTTCTCTGTCTTCTGTTGTCCTGAAGGACAGCTGTCAGTCATCCAGTCTTCAACTGTCAGGACTATAAACTCTCCCAGAGCACTGGAGCATGGTGCTGCTGATGCAAAGTGGCTCTCTATGGAAATGCTCTGAATGACTCCCACAGGGACTTGGATCACTTTAAGCATTGAGTGTCACACTACAAAGTTATCATCATTGAAACCTCTAATTCATCATGTTCACTTGCATTAAAGAAGACAATTTGTTGTTTCTCAGATGTTTTATTTGAAACTAGAACCATTCTGTTATACACAAACATTATTTCACTGGGCTTTTTATAAAAGTCTGATAAATGAATGATGGACCCTTCTGTTCATGATTTAAAGTTTTCAGTCTGAAGTACAAAGTTTTCTCCTTTTCCCTTTGCAGTGAAACCTGTCTGTTCCATGGTTCACCATCTGTTGTCTTGGTTACAGTGTTCAGAGACGGAAGTGAAACATTTCAAAGCAGTTTCATTCAAACTTAGAACAAACTGGAGGAAGTGGAAGCTTCTTCAGCTGCAGGCTGCAGGAGGGAGTTTGACTTCCCCAATAAAAGAGGAGGAGGACTTCCTGTCAGACTGGACTCTCACCTGGAGGATATATTTCAACCTTTCAAACCGGCCTCCACGAAACTACCTTCAGAGACTGTAGTAATTGGGACTGTGTCCTCGAATAAGTTGCTCAGAAGAACAAATTTCATTCCTTTTGGTGTTTTCTTCAACAGATTTTCATTGCATTCATCAAAATGGATTTTCCTTTTCCTTGGCCATGTTCATGGATCAGAATTACCTTGCATATTCTTCCAAAATACATTTTATTCTCACAAAAAGACACGATCTTTTATGGAAATGCTTTGTTGTGTTTTTATACCTGACATCTTGGTCACATGATGAAACAGTCTCAGCAGTGTGGAGCTGCTAAGAGCTCAATTAAAAGAGCCGGTTGTAACAAGCTGAAAGTAATGATGAGCATGTAGTCAGACTCAATTCACATATGTCTTATCACAAATAAACAGCTATGAACAACATCATTGCAATCATGCAGATTGATCCCTGTCTGCATTTCCATGGTGATGGATGAAGCTTCTCTGTTTTATTTTTCAAATGGTCTCCTAACATATGCGTTCTCAAAAAGTATACAGTTATATGAATGGCTCGATCGCAAACAGAAGAGGGCTTAGAGGGCAGAGCTGATGAGTGGAGCAATGTGACAGAAAATATTGAGAGCGAGTATTGTTCATCCTAACTGAAGCCATTGGGGATGAATCGGTCCTTTGCAGACACGTGAACAAACCGGCGACATGCCCCCCCTCCCCCCCATGCGCCATTTTCCTGGCCTGGTATTTTTAAACAACAGAGCAGTGAGCCGCACCACAGTGATTTTATTACCTTTTTTTTTTTTTTTTTTTTTTTTTTTCTTGGCCATTTCCCCATATGGAGAAGAATTAGAGCAACAAGAGGACATGGTACAGAGACAAACTCAAAGAGGAGGCCAGAGAACGGTATGTGGCTAAATTGTCCACAATTAAAAACATCGATCCATATGACCTCAAAACTAGAGACTGGAGCTCCGACGCAGCATTGCTGCCTCTGACTTCGGCGCTGGACATCACAAACTACCTGGTTTACAGTGTGCTTGATGCTGGGGCTGGTCAGCCTTGCCTGGTAGACAGCATGGTTTGAATGCTGTAATAATGCTCCCTGTGTGGGAGGAAGGGCTTCCATCATCATCTTGTGTCTGTGAAGTATCCTCAGATTCACTGTTTAAATACAGAAATGTACAATAACCATTGTGCATCATAAATCTACCACCAGATAGCTGGGCAACTTATGTCAATTGTTGAGAGTTCCAATTTGCCACTTACTATTTCATCATTTCCATCTAATGACGATTTTCCCCTATTCTCGGAGTGCGAAACCTCAAAAATTGCATTTTGCATACATGGTGTCCATATGACCTGTGCATGTGGGGTATAGCAAAAATTGAAAATATTTTGGATGTATATAGCTAGGAAAAAATGTCACACTTTTGTCAGATCTGTCCCCATCCGGTCAAAAAATTGACGTAAGCTGCCTAACAACAGTGAAAGAGCGTTGTGATGTGCTGCCCCTTGTCGCCATCTTGTGGGCTTGTCGTTAATCTTGGGAGTTTAAATAAAGTTTGTTGACGTTCTACGTCTCGCAAGCTTTCGAATGAAATGTTACACGTGACTGAGGCATCATCCAGCTGGGAGACATCTGTTAAGTTTATTTTGAAAATACATGCAGCAAAGCCATGTTATAGCTTACGCAGTGACATCATCATGTGTGCCTGCGTGCTCTGAGACGCTTTTTTTTTTTTATATATGCGGAAATAAATCCAGTCTTTGTGAGTTCCCAGACGAAAGAAACATGGAGGTCCGTCTCTTCTCTCTTGGAAATAATTAACTTTTCATTGGCAACCGGTGCAAAGAGACTGGAGCAGAGATGTCCAGCGCAACAACATCTTTGAGCATAACAGCAATAGCGCCGCCGCCATCTTGGATCTATGACGCACAGGGGGCGCACAGGGGGCGCACTGCGGAGCGCGATGCACACGAATGGCAAATAGTTACTATTTCTGTGATATTTGGCCATTTTTTTTATTCTGAAACATGCACATTTATCTGCATTGTGCGTTTCTACAGCACATTGGGGCGGGTGTGGTTCAGTGGGGAGAGCAGTTGTCCCACAATCGAGAGGTTGTGAGTTCGACTCCCATCTCCCCCTGTCTGCATGTTGAAGTGTCCTTGGGGAAGAAGACACTGAACCCTGAAATGCCCCAACTGTTGTAAGTCGCTTTGGACAAAGAGCGTCTGCTAAATGGAATTGTAGAACCTTGCACATTGTTTATTTCTTTATGTGCATTTTGCATATATTATTGTTTACATATTGCAAAGGGGATTTTTTGGGTTTTCCTGTGATATAAATGGCTATTTTTGGATTGATATGCATATGGTGTTATGCATCAGTATGCATTTCATATTTCATTCGTTGTCTTTAACAGAAGTTCTTAGGTTCTTTGGTTCTGAGTGAAAGCTCGTTAATTTGTCCAACTCGATTCTGAATAATTATATCAGAATGTCTATATTTGCTTGAAACCACTTTATTTTTTTGCAGGCTGTTGTTGAATAAAATAAATAGGCATTGAAAAAATACTTTGGTGTTTGTGTTGGTGCACAATGGATACTATTCCACGGCTAGTTAGGAGTTAGATTCAGTGATGTGGATGCAAATGAACTGAAATGGTCGGTTTCATCAACAGTTTGTAATATAACATCAGTACAGACTGAAATCAGGGCTACAGAGGAGTTCAATCAGTCAACCTTTATTTATTGAGGGCACTGGAAAAACCTTAAAAAGTAATTAAAAGTTACTTTTTCAGTAACACATTACTTTTTGGTTTAAGTAACTGAGTTACTTTTTCATGAAGTAACTAATAACTGGAACTAGTTACTATTTTTCAGTAACTAGCACAACACTGAGAAGGACTCACAAGGAGAAAGAGAGTCGTGAGACATGTGTGTTAGTTGGACGCACACATTGATTTCAGAAAGGATCAAGCAAGAAATTTCACCAGTGACGTGCAGTCAGGGTAGGCAGGGTAGGCACTGCCTACCCTTGGCTGATAGGAAAAAATGAAATCATTCCATTTTAATAATTAGTTTTTCTAATTTTTTTTCAATTGCTTTATTATTATTTTATATATAATTTCTCAAATTTTAATTTCCGATACAGTACTATATATAGTACCTTTCGGTTTGAAAGTGACAGCACTTAATGCTTTTCACAGCCCAGTAAAAATGACTCAACACAGACTCCTCCTGGCCAAGCAGAGAAGCTGCACAAGTAACTTACCCTTGCGCTGTATTACAGTGAAGGCCACACCCTCTCCTGAAGGCACAGCACTGCTCTGCCTTTATCTGTCATATCGTCGCAATGATTTGTGTTTGCGCAGGCGCAGTCGGCTTCACCATCTAAAAACGATGTACGCAAACAGGCAGATCGCTACGCTGCCTTTTTTACGTTACTCTGCTATGCCAATGCTCTGCGTACGTTCACGGAGAATTAGTGAATGGGTCCTTTTCAGGTGGCGTCAGTCTGTTGCATTGTGGGATTGAATCGCCATTTCGCAGGCCACGGTCTCACTCTGTGATTCACGTCTTTGAGTGCGGCATTATTTCTTAGAAATGGGAAGATCGTGTTGCGTGATAGGCTGCCATAATAAGTCGCATCGACGGAATGGGAGCAGGACAGAAGGCAAGCTCCGTTTTTTCCAGTTTCCCACGTGGAAAAGAAATTACGGGAAGCAGACTGAGGAAATAAGGAAGAGGCGTCAGACGGCGGGGGTCACAGCGCGACATGAAAGAGCATCACTTTCCACTCCATATCTGCCAACATGGTTGTTTGCTCTCGACATTTTCATAAAGGCAAGTAAGCGAGTTTATTTGTTTTTGAGCAATATTACTGAAAATGTGGTTTCTTTCAGAATGAAGTTACGTTAGCTGCTAACGGTTCGCGCACCTGCGAACTAGCTTCACCCAGCTGCGAACCAACTTCACTTGTGAAATACAGTCAGCGGAGGAGGGCAGTGGAGAATCACTTCATGCTAAATCTGTTAACTGTGATAACTGTGTGAATGGCATGAATTAGGGGCAAGAGGAGCGGCACATATGTGCAGTAGAGCTTTGAGCATAAACCTATTTGTTGTTTTTCGTTGTTGCTTTCAGGTGTTCTTTCATTCAATGTGTGTTGGGGTGTGGGCCATGTAGAGAGAGAGACGTTTCAGCACCGCAGACAGCTTTGCGTCCGAATTGTCATTTTCTCACTCAGTATGCGACTCGATCACAAACAAGGAATGCGCTGTGTGGCCATGAGATATAAAGTTAATTGGGAGAGTCTTGGGACTGCTATTAAGTCATTGTTTAAGCTTTTTTTAATGGTGTTATACGGTCTTGATTTTGTTAGAGTAAGCTGGCACTTACTTCCCTACACATGTAAATTGTCATTGGTGTGTCCGTCGCAATTTGCGACTGTCTGCCTACCGAACCCTGGAGCTCACGGCACGTGCCTGAATTTCACCATATTTCAGCGCTGGCTGATTGTGCCTTCCTAATCGCTGACAACCTTGCAGCACTGGGAGCTCAGTTGGCTATCTCTGTTTTCACAACAGGAAGAGCCCAACTCAGTCCAAAAGAGATAGACATCGGCCGCTGTCATGCCTGCACAATGAGATCTGCATGAATCAACCAAGGGCTGCAAATCTCAGCAGCTGTCTCCAGTGGTCGCCTGTGGAAACACGCTGATCGTATCATCTGGTTTCCATTGGATCCTGAAACCTGCAGCAGATCTCTGTGTGCAGGAACAACTCGGTACAACACTGGAGGTTGTTGCATGTTCAGCATGTTGTAGAGCGTGTAGAGAACTTCAGGATTCTGAGTGTCTTCAAACTATCCTGAGTAAACTGTCCCGGTGTGTCCAGCAGATTCAAGTGAATGTAATGTCTGGCCACATTGAGTGGTCGTCAACCCCCGATCCTGCCTTCAAGCTGGACCTGTTGATGTTAAATTACATGAGTGTGATGACGTAGTGGACACAGTTGGGGGCCTTCGGTCAGTCGGACATGTCTGCTAAACCTCATCAGATGAACCACCTCAACTGGCTCCTCTCAATGTGGAGGAAGAACAGCTCCACTTTGAGGCTCTCCTGATGGCTGAACTCCTCACTCTGTCAGAGAAAACTCATTTCAGTACTTTGAGTCTGCAAATGTGTTCAGAGCCAATGAACAACACATATTAAAAAAATCAACAAGAGAGTGAACGAGCAATAGAGTCGACTTTAATCAATTATTGTGTAAAATTGATCATGACCTGAAACTTGACCAGCCTCTGCAAGTATTAAATAAATCTGTTGATAAAAGCTGCTAAACTGAATCAGATTAGTGTGTTTTGGCGTATTTTATACTTTTTTAAAATGAAAATGAAGTGATGAGAATGTGATTAGAAACAACATAAAATACTTCAATGGTTCAGAAAAAATATCTTTTGCAGATAATGATTTTTAAATAATCACTGGAAAACTAAGGCTGTGTGTGTGTGTGTGTGTGTGTGTGTGTGTGTGTGTGTGTGTGTGTGTGTGTGTGTGTGTGTTCAGTGAAGTGTATCAGTGAGCAGCAGTCAGTACACTTTCTGTTCAGTCTGACTGAGGGAGGTTTTTGTACGATGGTTTTTCACTGTGTGAACACAGCTTGACTGTTGGGATAGTGAAAACTCTGACAGTAATAAACTGCAGCATCTTCAGCTTGAACTCCACTGATGGTCAGACTGAAGTCAGAGTTTGATCCACTGCCTGTAAAACGACCTGGAGTCCCTGATGCTCGAGTGCTGCTGCGCTCAATGAGCAGTTTCGGAGGTTGTCCATCTTTCTGTTGGTACCAGGCTAAATAGTGTCTCCTGTTATAAACATAGACATTTTGACTGGTCCTACATGTGATGGTGATGGTTTGTCCCACAGCAGAGCTGACTGCTGCAGACTGAGTCACTGTGACCTGGCCTCTGGACTCTGAGGAGACACAGACAGAAAGAGAAAGCAGCCTCATGGTTTTGTGGGCTTCATTTCAGAGGGACGGATGTTCATAGAGGAGAGGAGTTGGATTCTCTGGACTTTACCTGTGAAGCAGCAGCAGAGGAGAGTCCAGATGAGGACGCAGATCACACTCATGTTTGTGATGAGGAGGATTTCTCTGTCTTCTGTTGTCCTGAAGGACAGCTGTCAGTCATCCAGTCTTCAACTGTCAGGACTATAAACTCTCCCAGAGCACTGGAGCATGGTGCTGCTGATGCAAAGTGGCTCTCTATGGAAATGCTCTGACTGACTCCAGCAGGGACTTGGATCACTTTAAGCAATCATTTTCAATCTGGAGTCAAACTTTTGTGGGAATATTAAGGAGATTGGTTTTCTACTTTGATAAATATAATTTTAAAGTCTCGACATGTGGTTCTAATAGTGTCAAATTTCTATTGAAATACATTCCAATAAAATAATTTTCAAAAATAGAAAATACATTTAAAAAAATCTGTCTAACTGCACATACAAAATTGCATAGTCAGTAAAAGAATTGGTCTGTTGAGTTTGAATCATTAAGTAAAAGTACTTTCGCAGAGTTTGTTTCACAGTCAGAGAGTGGTGTCTCTCTACAGTCAGAGGTTTTTGTACAGCGGCTCAATGAGTTTGTATCACTGTGGTACACGTTCGGTGGAGGAACCAGACTGGATGTTGGAAGTAAGTTGATTCTACTTTTAATACTGACAGATAAATATCTCAAATTCACACATTCACACATGTTTTGAATGATTTGAAATGAGAAATAAGTTTTTTTTTTATGTTTTTTCATTGTAATTATTTTACTGAAGAAGTAGGAATCTTCCCTGATTTCATGTGGTATAGCTCAGATCTGTTCTGTTTTAATTTTAACACCAGGAAAACATGTTATTTTGAAATGTGTACTGGGTTAAATGTCATCAAGATTTTCTGCCACAAAAGTATAAATTGTGACTCTTTAAATGTGCTCAGTCAGAGACTGATGGCTGTGTAACACACTGTTTTAACTCTACCAGTCTCATGTTGAATGTGTTTTTAGACTGACCTGTGTATTTATTGACAGTTTTGGTGCACTGGTCTGTCTTTGGACTGAGTTTTAGTTTACATGTCCACTGTTTGAAATGTGTTTGTGTTGTAATGTGTGCAGGCTTTATTCTTCTAGTTTTATTGAGAGTCTCTTAATCAAAGCTGGATTTATTCTTGCTGCTAAACAATGTTTCTGCATTCTGTTTCTGTTATTCTTTTGAGACTCATGTTATTATATGTTATATAAATATGTCCGAAAATGATCAAAACCTCCTCGTGCAATATGAATCAATAGTTATTTTTTGTCCACTTTTGCTGTAAATACTTGAAAACATTATTTTGTTTTAAAGCTTGTGTTGTTAATATTTCCTCTCATAAGTTATAAAGTGTAACTTTCTGATAACATTAATGCAAATGTTTGCCAGTAAAGGTTGAGACATGTGCTTGTGTTCCTTCCAGTGTAGTTTGAGGTGTTTCAGGTCAAACTGTTGGATGATTCTCTCTGTGCTGATGTGCATGAGAGGCTTGTTAAAGGGAAGTGAAACAATGTGTGAGTGAGTGACTGCTGGAGCAGAAAAAGCTTCTGGCAGCAACTTGTTGAAGGACAAAATGATGTGTCCCTGTCCTCTAATCTGATCGGTGTCTCCAAGGTGACAGGCCCCCCACCCTGACGGTGCTGCCCCCCTCCAGAGAGGAGCTGCAGCAGGGGAAGGCCACGCTCATGTGCCTGGCCAACAAGGGCTTCCCCTCAGGCTGGAGTCTGAGCTGGAAGGTGGAGGACAGCAGCAGCAGCAGCAGCTGGGAGGAGAGCAGGAGCCCCGGGGTGCTGCAGAAGGACGGCCTCTACAGCTGGAGCAGCACCCTGAGGCTCCCTGCAGACCAGTGGAGGAAGGTGGGCTCTGTGACCTGTGAGGCCACCCAGGGCTCCCAGACTCCCCTCAGAGAGACGCTGAGGAGAGACCAGTGTTCCCAGTCCTGACCGGACTCACTGGGACTCTCACACTGCTTTGACTCTCACACTCATCTCACCTCTGTCATTCACTCTCTTTCACTTTCTTCAATCATCAAACCAAACTCTCTTCATCAATATTCATCTTCTTACATCATGATTTTCTTCCAGCTTTGACAAAATAAACACTCTTTTCATGTCAACTCTTTGGTCTTGGATGAGTTTTTTCCACAATCAAATCATCATAACACCTTGTTTGGAGCAGAAATGTCTCTTGATAGATATTCTCAGTGTTCCAGCTCTTGTTGCTGAATTACTTTCATATCAAACAGACTCAAAACACACAGTCAGTCAGAGGAAGCTGTGTCCTTCATTCAAGATGAACAAATGTCCTTCCCTTTTCTTTAAATAAATAAATGCTGATTCAGATGATTGTAAGATTAAATTAGTTGCTCTGAAGTGTGAGCAAAACTCCAAATGGTGACTGAGTCTCAGATAGATGAGTGTGAACTGTATAAAGTTAAAAACAACATCATAAGTATCCAGGCTGATTTCATTACTGCTTCTTGTATTTAATGATAGTGAAGCTTTTGTGTCTTCCCAGTTGATATCAGGTTAATAAATACTTTGAAAGACTACAGTGGCATTTAAAATTCCTTGTTCTGTATTCAAACAGAAAATAATAAACCCAGTCCTTAATGTTATTCAACAATATTCCAGGTTCTTTGTACATCTGAGAAACATCAAGAACCTTTTCAGTTTAAAGTTAAACTCAACAATAACATTTGTGTGAACGTTGCTTGGTACTATGTTCACAAGTGAGAGTCACTTTTTGCATTTTGTGTGTATTTTACATTTCTTTGTGAAAGTCACTTGAGACTATTGTTGAGGACATTTTCAGAATAAATGCACCAACAGTTTGTTCCTTGCTTCTTCAGATAGATAGATAGATAGATAGATAGATAGATAGATAGATAGATAGATAGATAGATAGATAAAGAAAAATAAAACTGGAATAAACATGAAAAGAAAAAGAAGCACTTTGGGTTTAATCATCTATATACACTGTCTGCATGTTTCAAAGCTGGACTGAAAGACTTTTTCAGGTCAGGACTCAGTCACTCAGCAGGCCACCCCACACACACACACACACACACACACACACACACACACACACACACACACATGCACAGTCTCGTATTTCTATCCTTGTGGGGACCTTCCATTGACTCCCATTCATGTCTAGCCCCTAACCCTGACCCTTACCCTAACCCTAACCCACACCACAACAAAGCCTAACCCTAAAGAAATGTTTTTGCACTTTTACTTTTTTCAGTAACAACAACATGGTCAAGAAAACACTGTTTCTCCTACTTAGGACCGGAAAAAGGTCCCCACAAGGCACGTCGTTTCACGTTTTGCTATCCTTGTGGGGACATTTGGCCCCAACAAGGATAGAAATACGAGAACACACACACACACACACACACACACACACACACACACACACACACACACACACACACACACACACACACTCAGATAATGCTCATAATAGTGTGTTTTTGGCTGGTTAAAAAAGGGAAGTATGTCCTCCTATATAAACATAATCGTCACATGGACACACCATATGAATCCAGCATTCTTCCATTTCACATCTGGGTATAAACTATACAGTGAATCATTAGCAGTCCACTGCAGCCCTTCTGTCTCTCTGTACACCACTGGGACTTCTAACAACATGTACCCCGTTGTCAGTGTTGGGGGGGTACTTTTAAAATGTATTCCCCTGCAGATTACATGTCCTAAAATGAAATCTGCAATTTCTTCCCTTGGATCACTCAAGTAATGTATTCTATATGTTTTTGGATTACTTTATGTTTACTTCAAATTAGTCTAGCATAGTTTCCCAAACCTTTTGTGCTCATGGCACAGTAAAGGACTGTCAGCTTTACTGTGGAACTGTAGTTCCTCCATACAATCAAAGAGAAGTAGCCAAACGTAAAAAAAAAAAAAAAAATGTATTTGTACAACAATGAAATGTATGTCAGATCTGTTCAAGTTTACCGAAATGAGGAACATCTGTGATCCAAGCCTCATGAAAAGGGGAGCAGGTTGACTTCCAGTGAAGCTGAAACAGGAAGTCATGTTAAAAAGGCCACAAGGTCTGCTCTGATTTTGTGGAGGGACAATTTTTGGAACAGGTCAGCGCAGGGCAGGTGGGGGTCCCTTAAATCCAATCAAGATTATGTGGTTGAACAATAAGAAGTTTGGACCAAATGTGTTAAAGCTGGGGTTGGCGATTTGAATGAGATACATTTTTTTAAATACTAGTTAAAATGATCTTTATGACCCGATGGGAAGCAATTCATGGCGTGTTCTTAAAGTAGTTTGGAAAATATCCGCTATCTACAGCAGGAGTAAAACGGGAAAAACAGCAACCAATCGTCTTGACGGGACACCTTTTTTTAAACCAATCAAATCCCTTCGCCGTTCGACCTGCCCCCTGCGCGTACATGTCAATGGCGTGCATTGACCCTGGTTCAGTGCGCGCGTAGAAGGACGGAGCGTCGTTGCAGAATGGCGGAGAAGAATGTTTGGGGCTTTACTTACCAGTGAGTGCGCCATAACTTGGCATAGTGCAAATAAAGAAAAACAAAGAAACGAAGCGCTGAGGACAGGTTACGCCAGGAACGCACTGGATGCAGAAGCGCTGCGCGCACCGTGCACTCGGAACATCTCCGCGTCTCCGTGTCTCCGCTCCCAACGGAGCTCCTCCAATGGGGTGGAAGCTGGGCGGAGCCTTGGGGAGATGCTACATTCGTGCTACATGCTAGTTTTCCAAGATCGCCAACCCTAGCTTTAAATATGTGAAGCAGTGTGTTGAAAATCAATTTTGAAGGCTTTTGTCACCACACAAGCATTACTAGCCAACTACTTTTTGGCACAAGACTGAAATCATTTCGCAGAAGAATTCAGCACCACGGACAGCGACCATGTCGTTTTGAAATCAAATAGCCTGATATACCAACACAGGTCAGCACCATGGACAGCAACAGCAATCACTTCACAGCACAGTACGCTAATATGTGAATGTTTTGTAAAATTACCACAGCCCACAAGATACATTTTGACAAATTGCATATAAAGTGGATCTACTCACCATCATTATGAGTGCACACTTAGGCATGGTGCTCAGCAAAGTTGTCCAAAATGCACTGAAAGGACAGATTAACTTGTGTATTCAATTCATTGGATTACTGAATACCTAGCTTTATGATCCAGACAGCCAATAACCCCTGTATGCCATGTACGCCGTGTTGTCCATAATCTCTTCACAAAAGACACACAAACCTTCAGTGTTGTACAACAAAAACTTAAAAGGCTCCAGAATTACTTCTTTTTTCACATCATCAATATCCAGGGTGGCGTCAAAGAAGTTTGCCAGTTGCTGCACAGCCTCCTCAGTGTATGATGTGTCGTCCATGTTCAAAATGTCAGGCATCTCCACCCCAGCTGAAAACAGTTGTGGGTTAGCCTGCACCCATTCTGCTGCTTTCTTTCAGTGAGCCACAAGGGCCATCATACTGGTCTAAAGAAAGAAAAGTGCCATTTGTTGTCAAGACATGAAAGGTCAACTCACAGAATTTAACAACATGAAGTGGAGATCAGGCCTTCCTCTTCTTCAGTTGATTCCACCCCTGCACAACTGGAGCAGCTGTTTGTTGACGACTTTTCTTTCTCTCTTCAGCCTTAAAGGGACTGTATCATGCTTTTTTAGCTTGTCCAAACCCTAGAAATGGCATTAACATGGTAATAGATTATTTTCGGCGCTAAGGAAAAGTAATTTTGTGAGAAATAAAAGATTTTCTGGGGCTAATTCTGAAACCTGGAAGAGAAAATGCTCTGTTTCACTGAAATCCCGCCTCTCCCTTTGTGGACTTTGACTGACAGCGAACTTCAACCAATCAGCGCTTCAAAACAAATACGCTGCCTAGCTTTAGCGCTTTAGCTCTAGCTTCTCTACACGCAAAGACACGTGAAAACATCTTTCCTGTTAGAAACTCACCAAGTGCAGACCCTTCAGACCAGAGGCGGAGCGTGGGTCTCAGTACAGAGGTGGCGGAGCATTCTCGACGGGCCCTTATGACAGTAATTTTACCATTCAAACAATACTTCATCCCACCGTCAAACAAGGCCCACTTTTATTCTCTGGCTTTTAACACCGTGGAGTTGTGTGGTCCTCTGGGTTTTTAATCCTATTTCTATATTGGGTTATTTTTTCTTGTTATTTTATTCTGATTTTATCTTTTTTTATCTCTTTTTTATTGTGTCATGTTGAATTTGTTGTCTGTGCAGCACTTTGAAAACTGTCTTTAGTTGTTAAAATGTGCTATATAAATACATTTGGATTGGATTGGAAACAACACTCTAATACTCATTTTAATTGAGCCAAGCAAACCTATATGCCTCAGAAAGCAGCCAGTGCTGGCTGAGGGCTGCAACCTACGTGGCGCAGCGCAGCGCAGCCGTTCCGCGGTTTGTGGGCAATGGCCGTCACAGGTGTCAATCTCAGAGTGTTCGCTGTCCATGGTGCTGAAATCTCAGATAACGGGCTAAATTTGTACCATCTTTGATACAGCCTAAATATAAAATGAACACAGCTGGTCTAAAATTACACAATCTATTCAGATAGATATAAACACAGCTATCTATATCTTTTGGAATTCACGTAAATCAGAAAAAAAAAATAAACTCGGCAATCTCTTATAATTGAGAGCAACACAAGGCACATTCAAATAGGCAGGTGTTTAAGACCACGGCATTCTGATAAAGATAATATTTTGAAGGTTTCACTGACTCCCCAGTGGCTCCGATGTTAGGTTTTGGGTAGTACAGCTAGCGGCTAGCATAGTGTTTAGCATACTGTTTAACTTCCCTCCAAAGAGTTCAGATCAAGTGCAAAGAAAAAACTCGTTCATGCCGCACAGCCAATCAGCGCTGGCTTACAGCTCTGATGCATTCATGGACAGTCGTAATGTAAGAATTGGCAATTGGAGCCCACAATCATGTGCGTATACCTTCTCGCACACGCTGCACATTTTATTATAATAATTTATTTACGAGGAAATGTGAACACACCACATGAAACGGGGCCCTATGACTTTGTGGGCCGTGGGGCGACCGCCCCCTTGCCCCCACTCTGGCTCCGCTACAGCTTCAGATTCTTGCTCTTGTTTGACTGTTGCTTTCAGACGATGGTCAAAGTTTATCTCCATAATCGGAGATACAAAAAGCAGCAATGCTGATTGCCGAGGGCCTGCGGGAGGGGGGCTCAGGGGAGCCATCTTCTCCTTGTGACGTCAACGTGGGAAACAGAGCGTTTTCACGGGTGCGTGTTTCTCTGAGCAGCAGAAACACGAGGAAAGCTCAAACACGCAGGCACGAAGGAAAAAAAAATGCTTTGGGGGTGTTTTTGGTGAGTACATAACTATATAACAAGGTTAAAACATACAAAAAGTGAATTTTGCATGATACAGCCCCTTTAAAAGTATTATGTTGCATTAGATAAAAACAAAGGTCACAAAATCAGTTCATAAATCATGTCCGGGGATGGGAAACATAACATTGACTCTAAACAACAAATATTTATTGAGACAAAAGGAATGCAAACTGACCTCTGTCATGTCATCCAATTTTCCCTCCAGGCAAAAAAACTGGTGGCACCTCACCTGCCAGAAGGGCTTTTGACTTATCTGTCCAATGAGCCAAATATCTTGCCATGGATATAATAGAAGGCAAAAAGAGTGAAAAAATTAAAATCACATGTGCTGCCCTGAAATTATTCAATTCTGGCAACAAGTATGAGAATGGGAAAACAACAAGACAGATGACATTTCAATGTGCAAATCTTCAATCGGTTAATAAAATTATGGCATTCTACCTTACAAGATCAAAGTTTTTAATGAGCATGACACACCACCATTTTTGCAGGGTTGGCATGTCTGCCTACAAAAACATACAGACATATTATTTCATATAAATCAAATTAGCAATTAAGTAACTTTTTTGAATGAGCAGGTGAACAGTGTGTACAAAAACACTGACAAGTGCACTACACTTACCTTTAAAGCTAGGGTAGAGGATGTTGTCCAAAAGCACTTTTTGTCATACTGAGTGAAATGCTCCTTGCCCCCTGGGAGAAGTCAATACATTATGTGTATGGAAAAAGGTGCGGAAAAAATCTGAAAACTGTAGCGACCACAGGACAGTAAAAACTTCGACCAATCGTAAAGCGCGGACCGCTCTCAAGAAACCAATCAAATCCCTTCGCCGTTCTACCAGCCCCCTGCGCGTACATTTCAATGGCGTGCACTGGCCCTGGTTCAGTGCACGCGCACGTTGCCAAGTGGGCTCACTGCGCTCCTATGCGTGTTGTGTGCGGGCAGTCAGAAAGGTTAATAACACTGGAGGCGATCACAAACTCCGTGCGCATGGCGCTTCCTCGTCCAGTGCGTTCGCTCCCAACGGGAGCTCCTCCAATGGGGTGGGAGCTGGACGGAGCTAGGGGTCGATGCTACATTCGTGCTACATGCTAGTTTTCCAAGATCGCCACTAAATAAAATGCCACTTTTTTATGTGCCTCTACGTGGCTCTGCAACTTGAGCAATTTTGCAGGATTGAACTTCAGCCACAGTGGACAGTGAAACTGCATGCAGCATGTCCTGCAGCGTTCATTATTGGGTGTGGTGTCCACTCTGGTAATTGAAATATGCATCTGCAAGAGAAATTATGTTGTCATCAGGATACGGTGCTTCTCCAACAACCACCCATGGGTCACCCCTGAACTGAAAGTCCTCCTGAACTAAAGAAAAAGGCTTTCATCTCAGGGGATAGAGATGAGCAGAGAGTCCAACATGATCTCCAGTGGAGGATCAGGTGGGCCAAGAAGGACTATGGCAGGAGGCTGGAGGAGCATCTGGCCCAGAAAAATGTTTGGGATGTGTGGAGAGGACTTAAGAACATCTCTGGATTTGGGCAGAGTGTCAGAGGGGCAGCCAATGGAGAAGAGCACTGGGAGGATGAATTAAACTCCCCCCCCCCCCCCCCCCCCCCCCCTGCTCCTCCTCCGCTCCTCCTCTCTCTTCACACGTCTCTGGTCCAGGTGACACCTCCCCCCTTCCTCGGCCACAGCCAGTTTCACCAGACCGCTCTTGCCACACACTGACTGTTTCCAGTACCAGTCCCACCTCCCCCTCCCTCTGCAGCCCACCCCAGTCCCCCCCCCCCCACAAATCTCCCCCCTCTCCTTCACATCAGATCAGGTGAGGAGAGAGCTGAGGCGACTGAAGCAGAGGAGATCTGTAGGATCAGACAGCATCTGTCCCAGGCTGCTGAGGACCTGTTGGACCAGCTCTGCCAGGTTCTCTTCCACCTCTACAACCTGAGCCTCAGCCTGGAGACGGTCCCCGTCCTGTGGAAGACCTCCTGTGTGGTCCCTGTTCTCAAAACGGCGCACACCAAGGAACCGGCCCACTACAGACCTGTGGTCCTGACCTCCCCCTCATGATGACCATGTAGCGCAGGGCTACTCAACTTACCACTGCTCGAGGGCCACATAGAAAAATATTTCTGTTTGCGTGGGCCGCAACCTAGGTTTGCTAATTTATATGACTGAATTATGTAAAAGACATTTAAATAATGTAATTAATATTCAATAATGAAATTTTTAATGCATTACAATAGAAAGACAACTACATTAGTCTTTTGTAAAACTAAAATAAGACTTTGTTGAAAATACATTACACTAAGCCTTATAGATCTATTTGTGGCTGTTTTCTGCATTTCCAATAAAAAGCAAAAAGGTGAAATGGCATGACATTTAAAAAAAGTCAGATATCAAATTATAAAATGAGGCTTTATTCACAAAATATGAATATACTTACTACACATATGAGCACTTTTTGTAAGAAAACATAAGTATTTTAAATATTTTTCAAGCAATGCGTTTGAGAAATTCACTAAATTACAACAAAAAAGCAGGTCTTTTTCCACAAAAAAGTAAATAAATTCAGGGATTCTTTACAAAAATAATTGGCCTACTCCTGCAAAAAATAAATGAAGTAAAAATTAAATCTTGTGCATCACAAAAAAGATCACCGGTGGGGGAAAAAAAAAACAAAAAAACAATCATTGTAAAGCATACAAACATAGCTCTGCAGGTGACTTACTTTTTGGAGAACAATGACAGAAGAAAAACACACAGGTGTGCATTACTCACAGAAACTGTGCAACAGCAGCCCTACAGAAGGTCACAGCTAAAACAATTACCCTCACCTGAAGTCAGGACGATGTATCACATTTCTTAGCAAAGTCAAATTCACGTAGGATTAATAATAAGGAAAACAAAACTTTCGGAAGTGTCTCAGTGACAGAACAGTGTCAGTGTTGTCACAGGTTGAGTGGTGCAGTCCTACTGTAATAAATTCCTGACAGCTGTCGCGGCGACGCTGAAGATTCGCTCGTTTAGGAATGGAGGGTTTCTGGCAAAGAAGGCACACTGGCTTGTTATTTACTTCCAGAAAAGCAAATTCTTCCTCCCATGATGGTTGAACTTTCCTGTGTTCATCACATAACTGTAGTTTAACTTTACCGGCGGCAGCCATGAACTCCACTGCGATCGGTCTTCTTCGAGTCTTTTGTTTTCGGCAGTGAGCAAACAGCTTATTGGCGCATTACCGCCACCAGCTGGTACAGACCCGCAGTTGCAACACTTATCTGCCTGCTGTCAGCAGGTCAAACACACTGCCCTCTGGTGTCCGCATATCAGAAACGTTTTTTTCCTCATTAAAAGTCGATTTTTTTTTCACTGCTTACAATCAGCCGTGGGCCGCACCGTTACAGCTTGCGGGCCGCATGCGGCCCGCGGGCCGCGGGTTGAGTAGCCCAGATGTAGCGGTTCCTCTTGGTCCACCTCCGCTCCGTGGTGAGCTCTTCACTGGACCCGCTGCAGTTCACCTACAGGCCCAACATCGGGGTGGAAGACGCCGTCATCTACCTGCTGCAGAGGGCTCTCACCCACCTGGAGACTGCTGGCAGAGCTGTGAGGGTCATGTTCTTCGACTTCTCCAGCGCCTTCAACACCACCAGGCCGGCACTGCTGCGGGGGAAGCTGGAGGACGCGGGAGTGGACGGACACGTGGCTGCCTAGACCATCAACTCCCTCACTGTCCGTCCACAGTAGGTGCGCCTGCGCGGCTGTGAGTCAGAGGCGGTGGTCTTCAGCACGGGGACGCCACATGGACACCATCCTCTCATCTTTCTTCCTCACCATACACACCTCGGACTTCACCTACAACACGGACTGCTGCCATCTCTAGAAGTTCTCTGATGACTCCGCCATTGTAGGGTGTGTATCGGAGGGGGAGGACATTGAAACAGTGAACAGTTTCAAGTACCTGGGTGTTCACCTCAACAGTAACCTGGACTCATCACCAACGCTCTGTGCAAGAAAGGCCAGAGTCGCCTCCACCTTCTGAGGAGACTCAGGTCCAGGTACATACAGTTAATTATATTTTCCTTGTTTTTAGCAATCTACTACGATTTGCACTATTACTTGTTCTATTGCACCTTTCATTACATTTACAGTTTTTCTCAAATGCTAAAACACATTTCACAAATGTTTCCTTTATGTTCCCCAATGTCTAAACATAACACCCTTTTCTAAAGCTACATAAACACAATCACACCTTCTCACTTCAAAACTCAAACTTTCACACCAAAAGAGCAGCTCGAAGCTTTCAAAAATGTAAACACTATACACATCATTACACACTACAGCAAAACAATTGAAAACACAATGCTCAATTTGTGAGAAGGTTCTTTGTTTCATAACTGCCAATGCATATTTTTAGAAACTTTACAGTAATAGACCTTCTTAGATCTCTGTAGAGGATTAGGCATTTAGATTTGTGAGTTTCATATGAAGAGTATAAATCTACAGAAAATACTGCATGTACACTACTGTAACGCAACTCAATGCAAAAACAGAATCTATTGCACACAACAGTACTCTTGAAAACATGTTCAGGGTGTGAAGTTATTTTATTTGCTTTATTCACACCACATACACACCACAATCACTGTGCGACATCATGTCGCTGAGCTGCATCGGGCCACATCACCTCATCCACATCGCAGGCTATATTCTTGTAACTACCGCGGAGGTCCCTACATGTTTCACCCAGCAGGGGTGATAAAATGTGTTCCTGTGCTGTCATTCTAACATGTAAAACTTGGGTCACCGTGGCTATTTAATCTGGGGCACGGTTTTGTGTTGGGAAACCGTGACAAGGACGTAATTATCAGGACATTTGTACCGGGGCGGGGAGACTATTTAAGGTGAAGCAGCGCACCTGTTTGGGGGGGAGTGATATCACACGCCGTCCTGAGGAACTCACCTGCCAGAGGAGCGAGGCCGTGGAGCGTTTACCAGGGAGGATCGGCGCCACTGTGGAATATATAACTTGGTGTTTTGGGATCTACTGGATTAAACAGTCATTTTTTCCACGGAGCTACCGGGCTGGAGAAGAGGAGCTGTGGAGACCAGGGGACTGAGGTCTTGCCAGGGCATGAGTAATTAACAGCCGCGGACCACTCAGTCGGTCCCCATGAAAGGACGTGCGACCGGGAGTTTGCGGGATCTTTGGGCTATAAAAGACAGGACTTTCTTGAGCCGTTTCTATTTATTTCTGGACTTTCCGCGTTGTGTGGCATTATCTGTTGGGTTTATAGGAGGAGCACTCGAGCGATGAGTTTGCTTGTTTTCTGTTTGGGAGGGGTTTTTGTTAGAATAAATGCTGCTTTATGTTCCAATCTTAATGTTTTTGTCTGCTTGTTAATCACCCCTGCTGATTGGTGTCTTCCGCCCGTGACCTCTTTAAGCGTAGTGGCAAGATTGCCTTGGAAATAATAGGTGAATTGTTACATTCTCTTTTGCCAGGCACTGCAGGAAAAACCCCCTGGAATGGCAAATCCATCCCTGGAAGGCAGTGGCATTACTAGATGCCAGGTGTGGGTCGGCGTTTGTCTTACCAGGGGGGCAAAGGTCAAAATCCAGCAGGGCCCTCATTCAGCATTCAGGAGGAGGCAGAGCATGTTCGTGGAGGGGCACTGCCCACCCCTGCCCCCCCTGCCCCCCCTGGTAACGCCCCCGTTGGAAGGGCTCCAAAGGAATATCAACACAAGCCAGCTGGATTGCCCTTTGGAGGTTCTCTCTAGTGTAGGTTGTCTTTCATAAACGTTCCATCTCCACGATGAGAAGAACTCCTCTACAGGGGTTCAGGAAAGGGTAGTAGGATGGCAGACAGACGTTTAAAAACTGGTTACTGTTGGTGGTAAGCCACTCTCTGATTTGGTTTGTTCTGTGGAAGTGGACATTGTCCCAAATGATCACATAAATGGGATGTGTGGGTCCAGGATGGTGTTGTTGGTGGTCCAGGAGGATGCATTAGCAACAGGTGTCTTCAATTTTGAGTTGTTGTGTGTAACGAATGATGCCAGGGATGTTCATTGTGTTCAAATATTGCTGCCTGTGGCAAGCATTTTGCATCACATGAGCTTTCATTTGAGAATATGAGCAGAGTTTTTTTGCAACTTGTGTTTTAGCAAGGAAAAATGTGTTTAGATTTATGAGAACGGAGGATTGTGTTTTGTGAATTGTGTCTTCATGTGAAATGTGTTTATGAAATTGGCAAATGATGGCTAGATTTAGTAAATGTGTTTAGACAAGTGGTCATTTGGGTTTAGAGGATTGGCTTTTGTGTTTCAGCATTTGAGAAAAACTGTAATATGTTCAGTAGAGGTGGAATAATTGTAGTGTGTGTGCGTGTGTGTGTGTGTGTGTGTGTGTGTGTGTGTGTGTGTGTATGTGTGTGTGTACTCATTTTTCTATCCTTGTGGGGGCCAAATGTCCCCACAAGGATAGGAAAACCTGGAACGACGTGCCTGGTGGGGACCTTTTTCCGATCTTAATGAGGAGAAACTGTGTTTTCTTGCCCATGTTGTTGTTACTGAAAAAAGTAAGAGTGCAAAAACATTTGTTTAGGGTTAGGCTTTGTTTTGGTGTGGGTTGGGTTAGGATAAGGGTCAGGGTTAGGAGTTAGACATGAATGGGAGTCAATGGAAGGTCCCCACAAGGATAGAAATACGAACCTGTGTGTGTGTGTGTGTGTGTTTGTGTGTGTGTGTGTGTGTGTATGTGTGTGTGTATGTGTGTGTGTGTGTGTGTGTGTGTGTGTGTGTGTGTGTGTGTGTGTGTGTGTGTGTGTTCAGTGAAGTGTATCAGTGAGCAGCAGTCACTTCAGTTTCTGTTCAGTCTGACTGAGGGAGGTTTTTGTACGACGGTTTTTCACTGTGTGAACACATATTGACTGTTGGGATAATGAAAACTCTGACAGTAATAAACTGCAGAATCTTCAGCTTGAACTCCACTGATGGTCAGAGTGAAGTCAGAGTTTGATCCACTGCCTGTAAAACGACCTGGAGTCCCTGAATCTCGAGTGCTGATGCTGTGAATGAGCCTTTTAGGAGGTTGTCCATCTTTCTGTTGGTACCAGGCTAAAGAGCTGGAGCTGTAGATGTTCTGACTGGTCCTACATGTGATGGTGACGGTTTGTCCCACAGCAGAGCTGACTGCTGCAGACTGAGTCACTGTGACCTGGCCTCTGGACTCTGAGGAGACACAGACAGAAAGAGAAAGCAGCCTCATGGTTTTGTGGGCTTCATTTCAGAGGGACGGATGTTCATAGAGGAGAGGAGTTGGATTCTCTGGACTTTACCTGTGAAGCAGCAGCAGAGGAGAGTCCAGATGAGGATGCAGATCACACTCATGTTTGTGATGAGGAGGATTTCTCTGTCTTCTGTTGTCCTGAAGGACAGCTGTCAGTCATCCAGTCTTCAACTGTCAGGACTATAAACTCTCCCAGAGCACTGGAGCATGGTGCTGCTGATGCAAAGTGGTTCTCTATGGAAATGCTCTGACTGACTCCAACAGGGACTTGGATCAGTTTATTCAATGAGTGTCACACCACCAGATTAATGAATATAAATGAAACCTCTCTTGTCATTGTGTTTACTTGCATTAAAGAAGACAGTTTGTTGTTTCTCAGATGTTTTACTTGAAACGCAAACCATTCTAGTCTGCACAACTATTATATCACAGGGCTGTTGGAGACAGTGTGATAAATGAATGAAGGACCCTTCTGCTCATTATTTAAAGTTTTAAGTCTGAAGTACAAAGTTTTCTTCTTTCTCTTTTGCAGTGAAACCTGTCTGTTCCATGGTTCACCAGTGATGTCTATCTGTTGTCTTGGTTACAGTGTTCAGAGACGGATGTGAAACATTTCAAAGCAGTTTCATTCAATCTTAAAACAAACTGGAGGAAGTGGAAGCTTCTTCAGCTGCAGGAGGGAGTTTGACTTCCCCAATAAAAGAGGAGGAGGACTTCCTGTCAGACTGGACTCTGACCTGCAGGATATATTTCAATCTTTCAACCCTGAATCCACAAAACTACCTTCAGAGACGACTGAACTGTATCCTCGAATACGTTGCTCAGAAGAATGAATTTTATTCCTTTCGATGTTAATCTGCGACAGATTTTCATTGCGTTGGTTAAAATGGATTTTCTTTTTTCTTGGCCATGTTCATGGATCAGAATTACCTTACATATTTTTCTAAAAGATATTTTATTTTCTCAAAAAGACATGATCTTTTGTGGAAATGCTTTGTTGTGTTTTTATACCTGACATCTTGGTCACATGATGAAACAGCCTCAGCAGTGTGGAGCTGCTGAGAGCTCATTAAAAGAGCTGGTTGTAACAAGCTGAAAGTAATGATGAGTATGTCGTCAGACTGAACGCACATATGTCTTATCACAAATAAACAACAGCTATAAATCATGCAGATCGATCTCCATCTCCGTTTCCATGGTGATAGAGGATGCGCAGCGGCACAGCGGCGTATAACGTGCGCTTTTCTGTTTCATTTTTCAAATGTTCTACTAACATGTGCATTCTTAAAAAGTATACACTTATATGAGTGGCTCGATAGCAAATATAAGAGGGCTTAGAGGCCAGACCTGACGAGTAGAGCACCACGAAGTAAAATAATGACAGCGAGTATTGTTCATCCTAACTGAAGCCATTGGGGATGAAAAAGGGAGCTTTACCCAAGACATAAACCCCTGACCAAAACCAAACTTCTCCACAAGTAATTCCACTCCATACGGTCCAAAGCCTTCTCTGCATCCAATGAAATCAGGGCTTCTGGCAAAGATGAACATGAAGGCACATAAACTATATTAAAAAATCGTCTGAGCAGAGCCGACCAGTGGCGTAGGCAGTATTGGCAAATCCATCAGGGGGACAGCAGCATCAATGGGAAAGTAAAAAAGGTTAAACTTTCTCTATTCCTATAAGTAGTGGTAGTGGGCAAGCAAAGGCTCTTAAATAATAACAGTTGTCTACAATATTATTTACTGAGTCGCCTGCAGCACCAGCTTGTGGAGCATCTGCTGCTGCTGTGTCCACCTCAGCAGAAAGGGACTAATTTCCAGTCATTTGGGCAGCCTGATGCAGAGGCAAATTTGATTGAAGTTGTTTTTGACACATGCAGCTTTCTCCATCCCACTTTGGGCAAAGCTGTTGCTTGAGTGTGCTGTAGATTGATACTAAAGGGCTAAAAAACACGCAAAAACGAAAGTAAACAATGCAGCAGAACACAGTCCCTATTACCTGTAGACGAATCTCCTATTCCCCATGAAAGCTCTCTGGTCTCGCTATCTCGAAGGAAATCTCACGCTCTGTCCAGAAACAACAACTAGCGCGCTAACGTAGCCGCTCTGCGTCGACCCGGTAAAACCCTTTCCCACTGCCATGAGGAGGTGATAGTTAGCGGGTTTTAACGGGTTTTTTGGCCAGTGGGAAAGGGGTATTATATTGCGCTTTTACAGTGCATTGACAGAGCCCAAAGTGCTTTACACTGCATTATCACATTCACCCATTCATTCACACACCAGTGGAGGTGGCTGCCATGCAAGGCACTCAGTCCATCCACTGGGAGCAATTTGGGGTTCAGTGTCTTTCCCAAGGACACTTCGACATGCAGAAAGGGGGAAACAGGAATCAAACTAACAACCTCCCAATTGCAAGACGACTGCTCTCCCCACTGACCCACAGCCACCCCCTATTAGTCCCATACTGTCCTAGAAGAATGCTTCATTCTCAAAGTGCTGGTCTGCTGGAGGTTCCTGGGTTCTCTAAAAGTAGAACAAGAGGTAGAGCTTTCAGCTATCAGTATGGTTGTGAAGCAGTGAGAGCAGCATCCTGCATTAACAGCACGGTGGTCCTGTTTCTCGACTCCATTGATAAAATTAACAGTGTTGTGGAGCGAGGCGTGGTGCTGTGGGGCACTCATGTCTGAGTTTTCCCTATCATGAATCCCGCGCAAAAGGTGATTGTTTCAAACCTCCCACCGTTTATCAGAAACGAGGCTCTGCTGAAGGAGCTGTCATGCTACAGTCAGACTGTATCTGTTATGAAGAGGATCTCCTCAGGCTGTAAATCCCCCAGACTGAAGCACGTGGTGTCGTGGGGATGAGAAGCTGAACATTGTGCTGAAATTTAACATTGAGGGTTTCTATTTCACTGTGTTTGCTACCTCAGATGTCATGAAGTGCTTTGGTTGTGGGGAAGAAGGTCACTTACTGCACAGCTGCCCTGCTAAAGCTAAGAAACCAGAGGAAGAGAATTTTCAGGTTGAAGGAAAGGAAAACAGTGAAGACCATGCAGAGGCGGAGCAGGAGCAGGTAGGGCCAGGGGCCCAGGACCAGGAGCGTAGACGGATTACTGCATGGGCAAAGTGGGCATGTGCCCAGGGCCCAAGAGCCAATAGGGGCCCTCGGCCAGGCTTTTCATTTTTTTTTTTTTTTTGTCCAAAACAAAACAAAACAAAAAGTATGTACAACGTCACAACAGTTTGTTTTCAAAATGGAGAAGAGGACGCTCAGCGGTTCGGAAAAACGAAAGCTAAGGAAAGAAAAAGAGCATAAAAGCATAAAATTGCTGCTTTGGTGCAGCAAATACCAACAATTTAAACATTTTTTTGTACATCGCCTTGAGACTGTATCTGACGCTTCCTGTGACAAACTGTGAGGGAGAACGGTCGTTTTCTCAAACGGCCAGGATAAAAAACGAACGAAGAACCAGGATGACCGAAAGGCGCCTGACCAGTTTGTCACTCATGGCCATAGAAGCTGAACTGGTCCGAGATTTGGATTTCAATGACATTATCCAGGACTTTTCCTCGAGGAAGGCCAGGAAAAAGCCAGCAGTTTAGGTACATTTTGGTTTATTTTATTTGAGGTGTGTTTTATTGTTAGGTGGCCTGGTACATGCATCAGTGCTGATATATGTATGGATCATTGGCAGTGCTGTGCATGAACGAGTTCAATGAATGGCGTTCACTGAACACGTTCATATTTACGGTGAACTGCGAACTGAGCGATTCAGTTTTCATATCATGAACGTGAACGAGAGCGCCGCTCAATTTGGCAAGAATGAGTGGCACACGCAGTTCACGTTCACGCTCATTTGAAAAGTCCGGTTTTACAGCACAGTGGTGGGCAGCGGGGACGGGGCAGCATAGCGGATTAAAGGGGGATCCCCATACGTAATGACGTGATGACGTGCGCAGTAAGCAGTACAGTCAAAAACAAGCAGAAAAACACAACGGTGGTTGAAAAACACCTTTTTAGTAAAAAACCCCAAGAGAACAAACACTGGAGAGGCAAGATGGAAGCAAACTGTGAAACAGCGAGTTGTTCAAACAGCTCCATAGCAGAATACCAGCTATTGTCCGGCTGGTGTTATGGATTAACTGGTTCCCGTGTTAACGAATGACGGCGGAGGTCTGTGTAAACACATGCTGATAACAGCAGTTGCTAAAGTAAGACTCACAAAAGACTTTAAACGTACACTCACTGTAACTGTCGATAACCGACGTTCGCCAGAATGACTACATGTTTCAGTCATCTACTGGTCACAAGTTAACACGGGCACCAGTTAATTCGAAACATCGGCATGCGGAGCAGAGCACACACGAGACGTGCCACTCGGTGCGGCGGTGTTCCGGCCAGGGGAGCAGTCGCTCCTTCAGCAGCGTCTCATGGAGGTGTTGGGACATTATTTGAGCAGATATCAGCAGATAAAAACACTCTGCTCGGTGCTGAGGACTGCTGCTGCAGAGTTACAGACCTGAAAGTTCCTCGAGAGACTTTGTGCGCATGTCACAGGACGCTGTATAATCCGCTTCACCCAGGTTCAAGAATTTTGTTTAGTTTTGGAGGAGCAGTGACTTGATGGATGGTTAAGAAGAGGCTTTTATTGAGTACTAACAAAAGTAACAAATGAATGTGAACTAGTTCATTTTTAGATATGTGAACTGAACTTTGAGCTAGTTCTTTTTAAGTATGAACTGGCACAACACTGATCATTGGGCCGAGTTTCGTGGACAGCGCCAGAGCTTTTTTTGTGGTTGTGTATTGCCCAGTGTTATGTATGTGACGCACACACTGTTTGTATGGTGGCCATGGGCCCATGACAAGTTTGTGTCCAGGGCCCTTGGTGATGATAATCCGTCTATGACCAGGAGGGTCAGTCACCCAGGAGCCGGGTAGCGAGCCCCCCTCAACCTCTGCAGAGGTTCCCACACCACAGAACCCAGTCAGACCAGTTTTTTTTTTTCATTTTCTTTTTTTCATTTATTTTGTTCATTTCAGGCAATTGCTGTACAATAATGCACAGGGTAAAGGAAAGGAAACAAATTAACAAAAACAATAAACAATGTAACAAATAACTGAATAACAGAAGATTTCATTATGCCTGAAAGGGAGTGGGAAGAAGAAAACTTATTTAATCCCACCCCCAATTATCCTTAACATAATATAGTCAGAAAAAAAAAAAAAAAAAAAAAATCTCACTTCCGTAGTTGTATATACACATGGAAACTAATAACTCATTGATTTGGATCTACATAACGAAAAATTTGAAACAAGGTGGCGTTACCATTGGTAACCAATAGCATATACAGACTTGTATACAAGTATACCAACGGTGGAAATGAACAGTATACCTGGATTATTAAAGAAACAACAAAACACACTCAGTAATGTTAATGTGAATTCAAGACCTATATTCTATATACTGCAACCAAACTGTACGTTTATATTGGAGTTTGAATCTATGAACATTTTGGCATTTCTTATGTTGAGTGTCCAGGTTGTTCCACAACTTAACCCCACATACCGATACACAAAAACGTTTACGGGTAGATTTTGTTTTTGGTATTTTGAAATTTCCATACCCTCTTAAATTATGAACTGTCTCTTTTAATTTGAAAAACTTCTGTATATTATTTGGCAATGTTTTATTAAATGCTTTATGCAGAATAATTAGTGTGTTATATTTCACAAGATCATTGAATTTTAATAACTTAGAATAAAAAGATTGTGAGTATGTTCTAAAAAACTAACCTTGTGTATGATCCGCACAGCTCGTTTCTGCATTATGACTAGGGGATTTATTGTGCACTGGTAAGTGTTCCCCCACACCTCCACACAATATGTGAGGTATGGGAGTACCAGCGTGCAATACAGAGTACGGAGGGCATGTGCATCATGGCATTGTTTTACTTTGTTTATAATATAGAGGCTTTTGGATATCTTTGTTTTTCTGTTTAATATGTGCTTTCCAAGATAATTTGTTTAAAAATTTATTCTCGCAAACATTTTCAGTTTCAGTACCTTCAATAACTATTTGCAGAAATGACTTTGTTGTAGAATTACCAAACATCATTACTTTAGTTTTACTTATATTTGGAGACAGTTTATTTATATCCATCCAGTTTTTTTATTTTATTGAGTTCCATGTTCACAGTTTTTACAAGCTCATTGTAATCATTACTACTATAGAATATGGTTGTGTCATCCGCAAAAAGAATGAGTTTTAGGGATTGAGATACATTAAAAATATCATTGATATACACATTAAATAGTTTTGGCCCTAAGACGGATCCCTGGGGGACACCACAAACAATGCCAAGTTGCTCGGACATATGCTTCCCCATTTTTACAAACTGTACCCTTCCTGTCAAATAGCTTTTAATCCAGTCCCCAGCTACACCTCTAACCCCGTATTTTTCCAGTTTATTTACTAAGATGAAGTGATTGATTTTGTCGAATGCTTTTTCGAGATCAATGAAGACAGCAACTGCAATTTTTTTCTGATCCAGTGCATTAATAATTTCTTCAGTGGCTTCAATTAGTGCCATTGAGGTAGTTTGCTTGGCTCTAAAACCGTACTGACCATCATTAATTATGTTATGTTTCTCTAAGAACTTATCAAGTCGAGCACAGGTGGACTTGAAACTCACTGATTTCCTGGAAAGTCAGGAACGAGCTGTGCAGAGCTGATGTAGGCCAGGACCCACGACAGAGCACATGGACAGAACCATAAGGAGCTGACACGACACGTAACCCCCGGATTCCACAGCACGCGTTTCTGGAGTGTTCGGCTACGTTGCGCTGCGTCGCGCTGGCCACAGTAAATACGTTGCCATTGTCGTGGTCGGGAGCAGTTCCACATCCAGCGTCCACTCGCGTGCGTCGCCGACGCGAGCGGCGCGCTCAGCCGTGTCCAGGATAAAAATACGCATCCCACCTATTTTTGGCCGCGTCCGCACGCGAGCGCGTCAAGCCCCGCTGTTCGGATAGCTCCAAACAGGAAAGAGAACTGAAACAACTTCTGTGTTTTCAAAATTAAATAATTTGAAACGTTTACATTTTTGGTTATTGTCAGAGATGTTTACTGAAGTATCTTTGTATAATCTTCAGTACTTTTATTGTGCCAGGTCACAAGTTTTGGTTAGTCATGGAGTTATACATGTATTTGTAACAATATTGTTTTACATATGCATTTTATCATGAATAAAGCTCATTACAAATATCCAAAAAACTGAAGATGTGCATATTTCGATATTTTAATACATTTGTGGAGTCAAAAAAGATAGCATATATATGGTTTGTTTTCCATGTAGTGGTAATGTTTGTCCCCTTAATACAGTTCGTTTGTGTGCTTTTTTTATTGTGAAAGGGTAATGGAGTTAACACGCAGCACAGACCGAGTGGATCGGTCCGTGTTTACTTCCGGATGCGCAGCTAAACTATCGCCATGGATGAAGAGAGACTCATTGTGGAAGTTGAGAAACTGTTTGGCAAAGAAACGACGAATGAATGAGTTGTTGTTGTTCCGGCTTTTAGTACTCTCAGTATATTGCGGGATCTTGAACATCTCACGCATGCGCTTCACAATGTTTTTGCGCTCTGCTCTGACGGAGCAGAGCGCAGGAGAACGCGTGCAGTGGGCGTTGACGCGCGCACACAAAAACGGATGTGAATGTGCAGCGGCGCACCGCAAGTAGACGCGTGCTGTCGGATCAAGGGGTGAGGAGAGCAGAGCTTAAGTAGGGGGAGACACAGGTGCCACACATTAGGGCGATAACGAGGCAGGCCTGATAACATGAGGGCAGACAGAAAACAGGAAGACAGGACATCCACAAGACAAAACAGGCCCCGAGTGCCCCCATCATTCCGCAGGGGCACAGGGCGTAACAGTACCCCCCTCCCAAGGTGCACCTCCTGGCGCACCACGGGGCAACAATCCCAGGTGGAGGAAGGGGGCAGACGCAATGGGCTCAAACAGGACAGACTCTGCAGCAGATGTGGAAACAGGAACGGGGAGACGGAAATAAACGCTATGCCATCCTTTATTTTTTTCCTCCTCTTTGGCGAAATACAGCAAAGAAAGGAGCTGCGTCTCCCTCTGCTTTCACTTGGTCATCATAGTAGGACATAACATACTCGACACCGCATTGACTGTGTCTCTGCAAAGGCAAAGACGCACTGCCAGAACCAGTGTATGAAAGTGGACGGAGGTAAGAAATTTTTCATACTAAAGTAAAATTTTGCACGAGATTTTCCACAGATATCTCATGATCTGTGGTTACAATCAGTTTTATTCAAAACGTCACGTGTAGCCATGAGACAGGGGGCGTGGATGTTTTGAAAATGCCTGTTTTACCATCCAAATACAATATCAGTGGAAAAGATGCCAAACTTTTGTCCCACTTACAGATATTCTAAACAGTGAAATATTTATAGTGGGTGAGGGGGCCGGTGGGCTGGGGGAGATAGGTGTATGATGAGGGTATGACTGAGGTCTGTGTGGTGGGAAACCCAACACAAGAGTGTGTGTGTGTGTGTGTGTGTGTGTGTGTGTGTGTGTGTGTGTGTGTGTGTGTGTGTGCGTGTTCAGTGAAGTGTATTAGTGAGCAGCAGTCAGTTCAGTTTCTGTTCAGTCTGACTGAGGGAGGTTTTTGTACGACGGTTTTTCACTGTGTGAACACCCACTGACTGTTGGGATAATGAAGACTCTGACAGTAATAAACTGCAGCATCTTCAGCTTGAACTCCACTGATGGTCAGAGTGAAGTCAGAGTTTGATCCTCTGCCTGTAAAACGATCCGAAGTCCCTGAATATCGAGTGCTGGTGCTGTAAATGAGTAGTTTTGGAGACTGCCCATCTTTCTGTTGGTACCAGGCTAAATAGCTGGGGTTTTGACTGGTCCTACATGTGATGGTGACGGTTTGTCCCACAGCAGAGCTGACTGCTGCAGACTGAGTCACTGTGAACTGGCCTCTGGACTCTGAGGAGACACAGACAGAAAGAGAAAGCAGCCTCATGGTTTTGTGGGCTTCATTTCAGAGGGACGGATGTTCATAGAGGAGAGGAGTTGGATTCTCTGGACTTTACCTGTGAAGCAGCAGCAGAGGAGAGTCCAGATGAGGACGCAGATCACACTCATGTTTGTGATGAGGAGGATTTCTCTGTCTTCTGTTGTCCTGAAGGACAGCCGTCAGTCATCCAGTCTTCAACTGTCAGGACTATAAACTCTCCCAGAGCACTGGAGCATGGTGCTGCTGATGCAAAGTGGCTCTCTATGGAAATGCTCTGACTGACTCCAACAGGGACTTGGATCACTTTAATCAATGAGTGTCACACTACAAGGTCATCATAAATGAAACCTCTATTTTCATCATGTTCACTTGCATCAAAGAAGACATTTTGTTGTTTCTCAGATGTTTCACTTGAAACTGGAACCATTCTACTATGCACAACAATTATTTCACTGGGCTTTTAAAGAAAATGTGATAAATGAATGATGGACACTACTGCTCATGATTTAAAGTTTGAAGTCTGAAGTACAAAGTTTTCTCCTTTTCCCTTTTGCAGTGAAACCTGTCTGTTCCATGGTTCACCAGTGATGTCTATCTGTTGTCTTGGTTACAGTGTTCAGAGACGGAAGTGAGACATTTCAAAGCAGTTTCATTCAATCTTAGAACCAACTGGAGGAAGTGGAAGTTTCTTCAGCTGCAGGCTGCAGGAGGGAGTTTGACTTCCTCAATAAAAGAGGAGGAGTACTTACTGTCAGACTGGACGCTGACCTGCAGGATATATTTCAGTCTTTCAACCCTGAATCCACAAAACTACCTTCAGAGAAAACTGAACTGCAGCCTCGAATACGTTGCTCAGAAGAATGAATTTTATTCCTTTCAATGTTAATCTGCGACAGATTTTCATTGCGTTGGTTAAAATGGATTTTCCTTTTCCTTGACCATGTTCATGGATCAGAATTACCTTGCATATTCTTCTAAAAGACATTTTATTCTCATAAAATGACATGATCTTTTGTGGAAATGCTTTGTCGTGTTTTCATACCTTACATCTTGGTCACATGATGAAACAGCCTCAGCAGTGTGGAGCTGCTGAGAGCTCATTAAAAGAGCCGGTTGTAACAAGCTGAAAGTAACGACGAGCATGTAGTCAGACTAAATTCACATATTTCTAATCTCAAATAAACAACAGCTATCAACGATATGATTGCAATCATGCAGATCGATGTCCGTCTCCGTTTCCATGGTGATGGAGGACGCGCCGCGGCACAGCGGCATATCACTTGGTGAGCTTTTCTGTTTTATTTTTCAAATGGTCTACTAACATATGTACGAGGGCGTACCCAAAAGTTCCTGGAATTTGACTGTAAATTTTTATTTCTGACATTTCAAAATAAAACATCACGGTCGCCTTCAAAATAATCTCCATCCGCATTAATGCAGCGCTACAGCCGTGTCTCCCACTTCACGAATGTGTCGTGACACCTGTGCGTAATTGTGCCATTCTGGGCCGGCTGCGATTTGTCTGTCACCTCCTCCACATCTGCAAACCGCTGTCCCTTCAGCTCCTTCTTCAACTTGGGGAACAAGAAAAATTCACTTGAGGCTACATCTGGCGAATGAGGCGGATGGGAGAGGAGATCCATCTCATTCTTCACCAGAAACTGCGTGACGCGCAGCGCCGTGTCCGCTGGCGCTCTGTGGTGGTGGATCAACCGGCTCCACTC